>NC_091821.1:401297897-401597897 GCF_038994185.2 Dermacentor albipictus
CGTGAGGTAAATGACAAAATGACCGTCAAAATTAGCACAGCCAACAAAGAAATGTCCTTACGGCAAAGAACTTGCAACGCGGCTTCTATTTCATACATTGAGACATCGAGTAATCACAGCGTTGTCTTGTTGCGATGGCTTGGCAAGAAAATGACGCATGACCTGTC
Organism: Dermacentor albipictus; assembly: GCF_038994185.2. Classification (NCBI taxonomy): domain Eukaryota; kingdom Metazoa; phylum Arthropoda; class Arachnida; order Ixodida; family Ixodidae; genus Dermacentor; species Dermacentor albipictus. The sequence continues at coordinate 401,298,065 of NC_091821.1, forward strand.
GAGCGCAGGCATCCGCCCGGCGGAGATGCAGCGCTGCGCGATGCGCCCCTGCGCCCTGGACCAGAACCGCGGCGACTCCGAAGAGGAGGACGAGGTCGACGAGGAGGGCGACGGCGCCGATGGCTTGGGCGCCGAGGACAAACCAGACGCGCCGTACTCGTGGCGCTCGGCGGGATACACGCCCTGCTCGGCGTCCTGTCTGGGAGGTGAGCGTGGGGACGTGGTGCGCTGTTCCCATTGAAACTTGCAATCGAGGAGTAAAATTTTAACTGCAGGAAGATGTATAGCTTTGCAAAGCCATGTCTGCAATTGTTCCGCGTGAGTGTCTCGTTTTTGAAATGTGGGACTAAGCAGGAGCAGGTCCCGTGTCATTGACGCCACTAGGCCTGACGCTGTCAAGCGGAATCGACAAGGTGGCTGTACGAATCAGAGGTGGGATGTATAAAATGGGGGTAGTTTTATCCCGCAGACCCGCTTCATGCCAACCAATGCGCCCCTACAAGTTTGTAACAATAAGTGGGATAACCTTTACAGGGATAACCACACTATATTCGCAGAGATAAATCTCTACAGCTATTTGTACGATAAGTGGTGCGCGTACAACTGCACTGTCAGCACCAATGCGCTGCGAAGGCCGCAACCATTACCTGTTGGCTTTTTCCTAGAAACTTGCTCTGGCATCAAAGAAGCGAGCGTCCGTAGTGCTTTTTTCTTTCGCATAGTGTGTTTTCGTTCACGTACAGGTAGAGCCAAACTATGAGGACTGTGGCTGCCGCGAAAAACAAGAATTGACAGTCATTTTAGCATACGCCAAAGAGGGTGAAGGCGAAAGCCTGCACGCTCAAGAGATATTCATTAAATTACTTGACATTCTCATTCGAATGCGTTGTTACTTCGTATTACTTGTTTTCTCCCACCAAACATCGCGGGTTCGGGTGCCTTAATTGACGTTACCTTAAATAAATGTCTCTTATTTAACTTAGCCCTAATTAACGGCAAAGGTCAGGGGCTCGACACCCACCAAAGGTTCAGGGTGCGACTTCCACCAAAGGTCGTGGGTTCGAGTGACTTAAATAACTCTATCTTCATTAACTTTGCATTAATTCGCCTTAACACCAAAAGTCGTGGATTCGGTTGCCTAAATCTACTCTATCTGAAGATCAATATGAATTTTTTTGGCCTGATGAGCGGCATTGGAGCCAACTGTGAAATAAGACGACGACGAACGCCAGAGCTGTGGCACGAGCACGAGTTTACGCGAGGCGAGCTCGCATGAATTTCCGTGCCACGAGTTTTCGAGGCCATCCTGGGTATGAACCACTTAAGGATTTGGCCTTAATAATTTGGCGGTGATCTATAGGCATGCAGGCTAAACGTTTTCAGTAGAACTGCGCTATTCTCACAGCCGAGTTTACGTTACAGTCCCCAGCTACAAACTCCGTGCACAGGCCGTGAACTCCTTGTCTCACGTAGCCGGACCTCCACCATGTTTAGAGACATAATTATTGGCTGGTATACAAGACTATTCATTTCTCATCGTATGCCCATGCTGTCCGTGCGCTCTCGTTATGCGAACGAGTTTCGACGTGCGCCTCTTTCGACGCAGGAATCCGCGAGTCCTTGGTGGAATGCGTGCGAAACGCGGATGGCCAGCCGGTGAGCTACATCTTGTGCGACATAAAAGACAAACCAGAGACCATCACGGAGACGTGCAACAACATGCCGTGCCCTCCGAGGTATGTCACCCCTTTCCATATCTTGTTCTCATAGTACATTTATGGTTCACTCTTATGTACCTATGCCCTTGCGTGGATGATGAGCGCACCACCAGACTATGAAACGAGTGACTTACTGTTTGCTAGCTTGATTTCGATTACTCGTTTACCTGAACTTCGCTGGCTTCAGTCCACTGGACTTTAAGCTATCTGGCTGCCGTGTGACTTGTTCCTATACGCTTTAAGGAATGAAAGGTTATTCGTCAACAGTTTGAGAGGGCTACGCACGGGTCGAGCTTGGTTACTTCTGCTATCCGTCGCAAATTTTGTTGTAAAACTGCCACACCCTGCTCATTAGAAAACAGTAAACGCACACTTGTTTAGCATGGTAACACAATCTTAAGTCGAATTAACTCGCATTCACGCGCACAGTTATCTGGGTGTTAAGGAAAGAATCACTCGATAGTGGCATTCCGATGACATTTAAGCCTCACCACTGAGTGGTATATCGTACTCATACGAAACCAAGGTAAACTTCTTGAGCCATAGCAAGAGCAGCGAGAGCGCAGTACATAGCTCAAGCCAATCGATGTTTCTTTTTCTTTGTCTCACTCCAGCAATGGAAATGTCTGTATCAATTTTACGTAGTCCATAGGACCGCGCGAATTGTACACTTAAAGTCGCGCAATTCATGGAAGACATAACTATAGTCCTACGCGGACTTCAATAAAATGTACAAAGCATATTTTCGAGAAGAAAGGAAGACGGTGAATAGCTTTATGGATGGCACCTTTCTTTCCCCACTATCATGGGCTGTCACTTTCATGGCAAGGTAGCTTGTCTCGTCACCAAGAACTTTGGCAGTTTCGGCAGAATCAGTGAGAGCGACAGCAAGCTTTAATTTTAGGCTGGAACTCCTCGGATGTTGTCCTATAGATAAGCGAAAGTGGGGGAGACATGTCGGCACGACGCAGTACGCGAGGTAACCCGTGCTGGGCAGAATGAATTAACAGTGCCTCCCTGGTCACTGCCAGACAAAGAAGGTTTATTTGCTACAAAAAGAACGAGGTGCGGTTAGTGGCAGCTACCAGGTGTGTCGCAACGCTAGCGCCACGAGCGCCACCAGTAATGTTACGGGTGATGAGACCGACGGGAAACCGTTGGCGTTAGTCACCACCCAGTGTAGTCAGTCACCACCCAGCGTAATAGAAGGCAGCGTTGGGTTGACGTTTACTGATCGGGCCAGAGTATACACACAGCGCGTTAGCACGCATTCTAGTGCGCTTATAGTGCGCGAGCGCACAAGGCTGATTGATGCCTGCGGCGGTAGGCAGAACGCGTGCCCTTCCTCCGTCACCGAGGTCATTGAGCGTAGCGTTGACGGTGCATCCGCTTCGATTCGTCATTTTTGCAGCGAAACGTAGTCCACCTCTCTAGAGAGCCTGTATCCCTTCGCGTGCGAGCTGCGCATGCGCCGTAAGCGGAACAGCACGACAACGGCGGAGGCGACAGTGGAAATGCGGCTCCAGCGTCCGTATGATTGCTACTGTAATGGAATTTGTCACTTTCGTCCGAAGCAAGGTTTTAACGCTGCGCGTGAACTCTTATGGTGGTATTTTAAATTCACACGTGGAGTTACGACGCAGCACGCGAAACGAGTGCTGCTGCGCAGCGGGAACAGCGCCCTTGCAGGTGCCAGGCGTCTCACAACGACGGCGCAATGAGGAGCGTCGTCACTGGGGCTGCAGCTGTTGCACCTCGATGGGGCACGAGGTGAGACCGACGGGAAACTGCCGGCCTCGTGGAGCGCCCAGTCATGGCGGCGCTGGGACGCTATCGCTGGGACGCTAGCCTGAAACATTAGACAACGTTAACTGGACGTTTACCGCTCGTTTCACTCAGAGCAGTGCGCATATACACACAGCAGCATAACAGTAGCGCTATAATACCAGGGTATTTCACGAAATGCGTTCGAAATTTCTTGAAATTAGTAAAGCTGAGATGAATGAATGATTTCTTCGTGAATATTTTAACCATATGGTTACACACATAAAAATGATTCGGTTTTTCATTAGACATGTAGTTATTCAAATTAAATTAATGAACTTTCCAAACAAAACAGTCATACGATTCGTTCCAATGGAAACTGTAATCGCGTTACCCGAGCAACTCATAACCGTTTCCAGAAACGAAAAAAAAAATATTGATGCTGCTAATTTTTACAGCGTAAACGATTCCAGCTGATTTCACTAAAAGGGAAACTGGGGCTCTATAACGTAAAACTATTCCAAACTTTTCTATTCCAATTCTGCAATCAGCCCTCCGCAATTGGTGAAAAACTTTTTTGGACCACCCCCACTTCACCTGTCTATCACACGACGTCACGAAAACCGCGATAGCTCCCCATCTGATATGACATGTAAACACTGATTATGCATGACTTGACGGAACAAAAGAAAAATATTTATTTCTGATTCGACGCCTTTTCACCATTAGCCTTCGGTCATTGGTCAAATGTTTTCGGGCTGCAGCCACTTCAGTTGCCTCTCACGCGACGTCAGAAAACTGCAAAAGCTTACCGCGTCAAAGTGACGTGTACGCGATAAAGATGTATTATATGCCGAACAAAAGTGAATTTTCTTTTGAAAAGCCGCAGGCTGCCCCGTTCCGGAAGGAATAAAATATGGCTACCGCCGATCGCTTCGGCACTGGCTACTTGCCCCTGCCGGAGAGCACGGGCTTATTTGCATCTAATAAAACTTTTTGCGTGGCTGTGTAACGTTCTGGAGAACTTTCGGCACGTTTACGACCTCGTTCTGCCAACTCTTGTTTCATGAGGATTCGTTTTAGCGTCATTCTTAAGCTTCCGTTGCATGCCACCGCGATTGTCGACGAGCCACCGCAAGCTAAGTGAGAGAAAGCGGACCAATCGCAGACGCCGGCACCACCCTCTTCATCCGGTTATCGATATTCAGTGCAGGGGCTCGGCCCCATGGAATCTCTCTCCACTTGAGCATGCTCCTCGCCTCTTGTGAGCCAATTAGATAAGACAAGCTGCTCAGTGCAGGCAATGTTATTTGTTTTTCAAGCAAACAAAAGTGACCTTCTATGAACGAGGGGAGCATTTGATTTGTTTGTTCAGACAACCCTGCGGGTGACTGCCCGATGCTTGCGTCGGCGGCTACGCAAATTTCACGTCAGGAGGTTGGAATAAAGACATATTGGAATAGTTTTACGTTATACGACCCCAGAACACCCGAAGAGCGCAACTCTCTCGCCCTTGGCAGACACACAGCCAAATCTGGCGTGACTGCTTGCGCCACACCATCGGGCGATGCATCGAGTGACCGACCTCATCAAGCCAAGATCGCGCTATGACTTCATGCATTATCGCAATAAAGCGAACTGCTTTAGTACAAGAACCGCTGGCACGCAGCTTATCACCTCCAAATCGGCGGGAAAATTGTCGCGCCAGCACTCGTACACTCACGCATACAACGTATATATATATACCCTCGGTTTGTGGCAGGTGGAACGCGTCCGACTTCACGCCGTGCACCAAGCCCTGCGGCGGTGGGTCGCAGTGGCGCAGCGTCCAGTGCGTGCACGAGGTCACCAGAGGCGTGGGCAACACACTCGTCGTCCACGAGAGCCACTGCCCGGATCCCAGGCCCCAGGAACGACGAATGTGCAACCTGGTCGACTGCGTGGCTCGGTGGAAACCGGACAAGTGGACCAAGGTAGTAATCGTGCCTCGGTGCAGTCTGTATTAACAGGGCTGATATCGTCATTGTTGTTGTGGCCCGAAAACAACAAGAGTAATCCCTTTGCAGTACGAAAAATAAAAAAGACGCATGCTTTGAACGAAGATGTAAATCCACAGGGCAGGCACTAGGCAAAAGCCGCCTTGTTTTTGGTTTCGTGGCATTTATAAAAAAAAATGATATATATATATATATATATATATATATATATATATATATATATATGAGTCTACGATCATAAACATAGAGGCCCAAACAGCCAAAGCCGTATTTGCGAGCACGAAACCAACGCTTTATTAACGCAAACAGTTTTGTAAAAGGGAAACGCGCCAGCAAATTCATTAACGCAGAATACCAGTGCGATGCGAAATCACTGTGTTCATTAAAGTCTTTCCACTCTCGAATGATTTGGCTTTCATATGAATACGAATAACTAATTTGTTCTCAAATCCGGTATAACATGCGAGTTTTTCTTAACTGTGCAGCCCTTACGTAGAAACATGACGAAAGGCACATCATCGCTTTTAGTTGGCACGAATTATTGCGTGTTATATGGATCTAGATCAAGGTCTTTCTTCATATTTCTCTGGAGAACATCAAAAAATAAAATGACGTCCTTGTAGGTATTAAAACACTGCCTTTTTCGCTAGACAAAATTCGCATTTGCCTATCTTCCCGATAATGTTGGCGTCATGTTTAGAAGAGATCATCACCGTCATCATTAGTGATATGTCTGTGATGCAGTGCTGCGGGAAACACACATATGTTAGAAAAAACTGCTCTGGTTAGGCTGCATCACTAGATTGCGGCTCTGAACATGACTGCGGCTATTTGTTTCCACTTGTGATCAGTGTGTGCTGCGTAATGTCCTTGTAGTTTTCTGTGAGCGCTCTCTGCTATGACTTCCCTTTAGCTGGCACTTACTGTTCTGCATCCCTCTTTTGGCCCTTGTTCTAATTGTGCGCTGATTCAAACCTGCACAAGCATGAACCAACTAGCCTAGAAACAAGGTCTAAGATATAAACGTGCTGTCCCTCCCCCACGTAGTTCTTCTCGCTCCGCCTAGCCTGCATTGTCACCAGTGTACCATTTTCTCCGTATGTCTGTCAAGGAGGTGACAGGACGGCCAGCTTATGCGGCGTTTCCTCTCCGTTTGTAATAGTCTGTTCACTCACGGCCTACAATACGTCTTGATGCCTACGGTGTCGAAAGCTGTGCTCCGGAAACGTACTTTTTGAGGAATTGTTGGGCGAGCTGATTCTCACTAAATGTGTTCCTTTCTTTTTTTTTAACAGCGCAAGTGAAGTAATCAAAATGAACAATGTGACTTTCTTGAATTATTTCCGTTCGGAATTGCATTTTCTGTTTTGATACGTTTAAGATAAAATGTACGAACTAGTCGCTTTCTCTTTCTCGGAATAATTTTTTTTCTTCACCAGCAACGTTAAGACTCCGTAGCGTCATACGTCCCTTTATCTGCATGACATTGCTGCGTAAACGTATGACATTGTGCATTTGAGTCATTTGTGGCTTGCATTTTGGCAATCCTGTCAACGGTACGTACTCGCATAAATGTAAATATTGCACGAGTATAAATTTGTTGCCTTTTTTGTGCATAAACAAACATTGCATGATATTACACGTTCTCAAGATGAAAGTAAATACAATTGCACGCATAGCAATTAGTTGTACAGCCTTTACTTAACCGCTTAATTAAAGCATTGTTTCACATAGATTTCATCATGTACGTTGAATTTATACCGACATGTTTTTCGCTTACATGAATAACACAATCTCAAATAATCTTTTTGATGGAGCTCTCTAGTTTAAAGCGTAGCATTCTTAGCTATTTATCGTGTTTCTGCAGTGTTTCCATTTCGTTTCATTTATCCGTCTGCACGAAGAAACGGGCTTGCGGGTGTATAGCAAGTGAGCCCGCATATATCGCTTCGTCTCATGCTATAGGGGGTCCCTCAATAATCTGAGCCAGCCTGACGAAAATAATCAACTCCCATATCCACTTTTCCGCCATACTTCGTATTTCGTTTATTATTACGCTAATCGGAACCACCAGGAATGTAGTGCTTAAAAGCAAATGATTTTGTATAGTGTACTGTCGCGTACCAGCCGCTGTTGCTTAAATGAAAAAAAAAAAAAACCTGGTGTGCCTGTTTACAGGATGTATTAGACACGTGATCTGTGTCTAGCTAGCGTTCTAGTTGATTTACAACCGAGAACAAGGGAGCCAAACTTCCGCATCCCGTATCGTTGTGCCAAACAATGTTAAGATCGTTCCGACCCTTTCCGCGAAACAACTCGATAGGTTAGAGTGCAGGCACCTATGATCGCACGTTGATTTCTAGAGCGTCTGTGAAAAGCAACCGTTGTGAACATTGGGCGCAGTGCTCCAAAAGTTGTGACGGCGGAGTGAAGACTCGCAAGATCCGCTGCCAGAGGGAGCTAGCGTACGGCAGTGTGGCCGAACTGCCGCCGTCCAAGTGTGCATCCAGGCGCAAGCCCCGCGCCGTCAAACCCTGCAACTCCAAGCCCTGCCGAGGAGTAAAGGGTTCCGTGCAGGGAGGACCCGAGAGAAAGGTGGGCGGCACGTTCCGGTGTGGCTAAACTGCGCTCTTTCCTCTGTGTTTTGGCGACATAATTGTGGTTGTTGCCCGTATGCTGTCGTCGTCATGGTGCCACCTGCAAGCCCATGGCGCATGCCCACACTGCGGGTCTAATCACGATCTTTGCCTTTGTCCTCGCTAGGGTGCACACATGTGGTTGCTAACTACCGCATTAGCACGTCTCGACTACCGGCAGCTTCCGAGCAGACTATACTGAAGTGCGAACTGTTGCTCGCCATGCCATAAGTTGGTCACGGTGCTATTGAAGGTATTGCACTCGAGTGGCCTATCAGAAATACTCAGGCACTGTAGCATTCCCGACCATCTCATATATTTTTTTTTCACGCGTTTGCTTTCTTTCTCTCCCATTACTTTAATCTTCCTTAATCCCGGTACCCTTCCATCAGTGTGGGGCAGCAAACGAGAAGCTTCTCTTATGGCAAAGATGGCTAGATTCCCTGCCTATCCCGTATCATTTCTCACTCTTTATGACCATGAATCTAGGAGTTAAGAGGAAGCAACAAGGACGAAGCAAAGTAACAATATATAAACATTGCTAATGCGAGTACGTTCTTGGCATACTCAGATCAGTTTTCTTTTCTGCTGTCTTGCTATCCATCAATCCCATCAAAATTAGGGGCCGATTCCGAAGATAATGTAATCTAAAAATGTGGGCCAGCCCGGGAGACAGTGTAGCATAAAAAAAAGCATCGGACAGGATTCATATATGATGACTATACAAATGTGCGTATATCCGAAACATGTCATGCATGAAGTGTTAACCGCAGCGTTCCTTTGGACACACTGCGCCTTCTGGCGGTGCCGCTGTGAAGTATGCGCACACCCAGTTGCACATAGACAGTGGCCCAAGTTTGCGTGCCATCAAAGAGATTTATTGAAGAGCGTCACATACTCAGCGGTACCTACCGACTGGTACATATCCAGTGGCCGTATGGGGACATATTCAGTGTTACATATCCACGTTCGCGTCAAAGAGGTTCATTGAAGAGCGACACATACCCATTGACCCATACCCGCGCAAACGGCCCGCATTTTTAGTGGGATAGCTATATAGCTAGAGAACCGGAAAGAAGACTAGTCCAACAATGCATTTAATGCTATTAACATTAACATGTGGGCCTATCACGAAGGTAGTGTAGTCACGTGGGCATATGTTCCACTACTAGATATGTGTCCCTCTTCAATGTACCTTTTTCACGCCACCTTCTGTCGCTGTGTATGGACGAATAGGTATGCGCGGACTTACGAGTGGTGCCACCAGAAGGCGCAGCCTGCCCAGAGGGAAGCGCAAGAGAGTAGTCCAGCTGCAGTACACACCTCACACATTACGCTTTTCGGCTATTCGCACTCTTGGATAGTCATCGTAAATGTGTTCTGTCCGTTTATTTTATGAAGATGTGTTACTATATCTTCGTCTTTGCCCCTTCGTCTATTTCACTGTAATTTGTTCTTTTCTTGCGGCAGGTATCCCTGACAGCCGAAGGAGCAGCATCCGTGTACAGGGGAACGACGCTCAAGATGCGTTGTCCAGGTGTCGTCGTCAATGCTTCCACCGACGTCAGGCGAGTACCAAATATATACCCAGGGATAGACTTCATGGTGGTTTTCTTTTGTCATAACGTCTTTCATTGGTTGGTTGCTTTTGGTAAACGTATGGCGGGGCAGAAGTAGTGAAACTATTACCTTAGAAACTGCATTTACACATTATTTACGAGCTGTAAGCAACGGTGTAGTTAAACAATATCGCTACTATAACCAGTTACGGGCTCTTCTTGCCAGATCTTCGTCTTGGTAGACAGTCGGTCTAGCCTCTATGGTAGAGGGAGTGCATTGAGAGATAGAGATTCTTGTTTTGAAAGGAGGAAAAATTGGGGTAAAGTGCAGCGCAGTAACTGTCTCTCGTGAGAGGACACCTCAACCGCGCTGCACAGGGGGGAAGGGATAGAAAAGAGTGACGAAGAAAGAGGGAAGGAGCAGCAGCGGTCGAACCGCCGTAGGCATGGGGAGGGGGGCTCAGAGGCGATCAGCTAGGGCGATGTCCTCGGCGAACACCAGAATCGCGCGGAAGAGGCGCTTCTGGTTCGAGATGCAGCCCGAGGGGTGCAGTAGGTTGTCCACAGGCAGCATAAGCCAGATGCGTCTTCAGGGCCACGCCCGACTGCTGCGTAACATTATGCTTGCATGAATCCAACCTTCCAACCAGCCCAATTAGCTGTCTAGATTATGCTTGCTTTTATGATTGGTTGACTCCTGTTTTTTCGAGCCACTACAGCATGCCCAATTTGACGAAAGAAATTACAGAGGAGAGTGTTGAAATAGAAAGCTTACATTGAAATGCAACTATAGTAAACAGTACAACGTAACATTCTTTTATACTATAGATTCTTAGCTATGGTGCCTTGCCGAAGTTTTGATATCGACGGTGGTAACGCCCCCAGTAAGGTGGTTACATTCCTGTGATGTCCTGGGAAAAAAAAAGAAAAAGAATGTGACGAAGAAATTTAGCAGCGCCTAATTCAGTTCCGTTTCTATGGCAGTTATTGATGCGGTGGGACACATTGTAAGGTTGAAAAATCAAGTTCCTGGAAAGGGAAGAATAGTAATAAAATTTGTAAAACAGGGTGAAACGTGATTTTGTTCTACATAATGCTTGTGATTGAAGAGCTTGACCAGCTTTGATTGTGGTTAAGTCATGTATGCATTGACGTTCAAAAGTGCTTTGTGAATACTGGCCTAGACGTTCATTTCACTTTTCTTAACAGACGACCCTTAATCGATATGCTGTAAATCTATGTCCACGGGCTTTGCGAAGTCGCGATAGTCTGGCATGCGATTTTCATCCCTCTTTATAGCATAGGCTGGTTCAGTGTTTGTGTTTGTGTGTGCGTGTACCTGTGAGTTTAAAATCATCCTCGGCGATAACTTACCCTATTCTTGTCCTTCTTCGCACGGCGTGCAGCCGAGTGAAGTGGCTCAAGGACGGCGCGCCCGTGAAGGCATCCTCGCGTCGCATCGCCGTCTCAAGGAAGGGGGCGCTGCGGATCCGCAAGATGGACTTCGACGACTCGGGCGTCTACGTCTGCTCGACGGGGACCACCACGGGGCAGCTCATACTCTCCGTGAAGCCGCTCGCGTCGGAGTCTCCGGCGAAAGGTTCGTGGCGGGCACGCTCGACAGCTTTTTATATCATAGAACAGCGCAACTTGGGATTAAGCGCAGAGACGACGCGCACACAGCGCTGACATTCAGCACACTTTCCACTTACTTTCATCCATCCCTAATGGACAGTCTTCATCGTAGGTTGTTGCAAGAAGGGTTGCAAGCGGGAATCGTTCTCGTACGTCTGCCATATACCGTAGTGATGAAGTCAAGCCACCCATTGGCACTTGCGCGTCTGGAGGAAGCCGACTAGTGCGCAATCAGTACAGAAGGCACGAGTGGTTGCATCTGGTATGGGCGCTCGTAGCTCAGTTCAATCTCAAATTAGATTGCTGTAGTAATCTAACGTGTGGACACTGTCCTGACTGTGGACATGAGCAATCTTCACAGATAAACAAAAGCAAATATATATATTTAGCAGCTACAATGCGAGAACAGCTGTGTAGCAGTTAAATAGCGGAACTAGTGAACGGTAGGACGCGTCATGCAGCCATGAATTTATAACGTATTGAGCGCTTGTCCAGAATGGATCAACTTTGTTGAAAGTATTGTTTGAAAGACTACAGTGGTGGTATCTTTGTTTTTTCTGCCATAGAGTATGGCCGCTGATGATAATTCTTGCGTTAATGCTGGTGTCGCCTGGGTGGCAGCCTTATGTGTCGATAAAAATTATGTTGATGCTCTCTTTTTTTATTAGGTGTGGACCAAGAGACATACAGTACAAAAGACCTGCGAGGAATTGGCGCGAAGCGCCCAAAAGGAGTCGACTTTCCCGCCTTTATCAATGGTGTCGATGACGCCAAGAACAAGAAGGGGCTCAAGGTATTCTGAGCATTTTTTGTATGGCATATATTTTCGAATAATCAAATTTGCATAAAAGCGCGCATGCAGCGTCCATTCGGTATGCTTCTTTTTGTGTGTGGCCTGCTACATTGCTTTGAAGTAACAAAATTCATCTTATGTTGCGTTCAGGCTGCCTTAAAAAATGATAAAAATGTTATGCAGATTTTTTTTTGTGTGTATGTGTCATAAAAGCCTGCAGCAGAATCAAGAAAGCTTCTCAAAGTTCAATAGCTGGTAATGGGACGATCAGCCTACTTCGCTAATGGTATGTCCTTCACCACGACTGGCTGGAATCTGCTTGTAAGAGCAGTGCTAGTCTAAAGACTGTTTTGTGAATGTTTAATGTAAGTTCCTAAATAATGTTTAAATTATGTTCCTTTCCCCCTACCGGCCGCTCGCACTACTGCTGAAGCGCGATCAGGAATAGCACTGCAATATAATCGTTGCAAGCGTCATCAGGGAAGTAGTGGCCAAATACTCCACCTACGAAGCCAATGCATGCTCTGGTTAAGGCAGTGTCTTGGTGAAGCTGTGAGCCTTCCTAATTAGCATAGCCTCATTGGCTGTCGGAAACTATTTTTGGAGGTTTCAGGTGCCACGACGAGCCTCAAGATGTAGCACGGACAAGGGTTCGAACTTAGGACCTTGAGCATAGACACCCGATGTTATACCTCACCTCCACGCCATTCCCTTGATATTGAGGAGGAAATACACAGAAGAATAAAAATAGGTTGCAGCGCGCATGGTAAGCATTATCAAACCATAACCATGAGCTTTCCACTATCCTTGACAAGAAAAGTGTACAATAGTTGTATTGTACCGCTGCTAACGTATATGGCAGAACCTCGAAGGTTAACAAAGAAGCTCCAGAACAAGTTAAGGACCGCGAAACTGCCAGTGTAACGAAAAATGTTGGGCTTAACGTTAAGAGACGGGAAGAGAGCGCTGTGGATCAGAGTAAATGGGGATAGCCGATATGGGAAAATGTAGGTGGGCAGGCTACGTAATACGTAAGGAAAATAATCGGTAGTCTATTTGAGTTACAGAGTGGGTGTCATGGGTAGGGAAGCGCCATCGAGGACGCCAGAGAATTAGGTGGCTGGATGAAATTAGACAATTTGTAGGCACAATTCGGAGTCAGCTAATGCAGGACAGGAGTAATTAGAGATGGCTGGTAAATGCCTTTGTCCTGCAGTGAACATAGTATAGGCTGACTATGATGAGAATATTTGCATTATCCCAGCTCTTATTTCTTTAAAGAAAGAGAAGAAAAAAGCTTTTAGCGAAAAAAAAAAACATTCTATGAGATGGCCGACATAAGTGTCGGTAGCTTTCAGAGCTCCATATCAAGAACCTGTCAAGGAATGTGCCTTAGGTGCTCCTAACTTCAGAACAGCACAAGAAGGCCAACAAACACTGACACCAAGGACAACATAGGGGAAATTACTTGTGCTTAGCAAGTGACATAAAGAAACGATAGATTAATGGAAATGAAAGTGGATGAATAATCAAGGAAGGAAGGAGGGAAGAGAAAAGAAGAAGGGAGGGAGGTTAACCAGAGTAACGTCCGGTTGGCTACCCTACACCGGGGGAATGGGAAAGGGGAAAGCAAAGATCACAGGGAGAGAGAGGAGGGAAGGAAAGAAGGAAATTGTGGCAAGTTCGCTGACGCGTGTGGTTTTACAAAAATTGCCTGAATAGTCACAGGTGGTCGCACAAACCCGTCGTCCTTAAGAAACACAAAAGTGCCTTCACCGCTTTATGGGCCGACGGGCGATGGGGGCGGTGTTCCAGCAGCACCTGCATGAATGAATAATCAATTTACCCCAGGTGGTGAACGATCCCACAACCTTCGCATTTCGCGTGGATATCCACGCAGCATGTAACCTGGGATGGTCTTAGGATGACTGGTACGACCCGTGTGTCAGTTCTCGTACACTAATTTTATTCAGAAAGAGTACAATATTACTGTAGTGGTTGAAGTGGTGTTGGGGCTGGTGGCGATTGTGAAACAGATGAGGTGATCTGTCTAAATGTTTACACGAGGCTTATTTGGGAAAGCAGGCGACGAAGAGGTAGATAAGAATAACTCTGGCTCACTACGGAAGCCCAACATGTCAAGCTCTATACTGAGTGCCCCAGCTGACATTAGCCAAGCTCTTAAAAATAAGATATAGAATATACGAAGACGCAGCCACTGGTAATCTGTCAGCGATGACGTACCGTACAAACAGGAATTTTCATATATCGTATTTACTCGATTCTAAGCACCCCCTTTTTTTCACGATCGCGATGCCCAAAGTGAGGGGAGTGCTTAGATTCACAAAATCTAAAATGACCCCCCCCCCCCCTCCCTGTTTTCGCTGCGACATCAAGACGAGATGGGTGCGAGAAATAACATTTTATTTTGCAAACATTCAAAAGAAGAATCGGTGCAGACAGTGAGCCCACCGCTTGTGTCGGATGCTCAGTCACTAACACTGCCACTCGAGTTCGTCGCACCGCTTGAACCACCGCTCTCGCTATCCCACAGCAGGCCGTCTTCCATTCCGTCGTTTGTGATCGAGCACTTCTTCAATGATTTGACCACAACATCCACTTGGACCCGCTTCCAAACGTCCGAAATCCACATTGCGATGGTTGATGGGTACGCTTTCTGCAGCTTTCGCCGTACAGCCGTACAGTCCGGCTGTACGGCGTACCCGCGCCGCGGACGCCGTGCCACTTCGGGACCCCGACGGCTCCGGCTCGATGACAGAGTTAGCAAGCGCGCTTGGCGGCCTTGGCCACGCGCTCTTCCTAACAAAAGGGGGCGGGGGGGTTGTGCTTAGATTCGCATGCAAACTTTTTTCCCAGTTTTCTCGCGAAAATAGAGGGGGGGGGGGTGCTTAGAATCGCGAAAATAGGGTAATTGAGCTGTCGATAATTACAGTACATTAATTAACGAACTGTTTAATAACTGAGTTGAGGACGTGAATTTTAATAGAAAAGTAATAATTGTGTTTCGAAACACCCGGTTCCTTTCTTTTCGGTGTGCTATGTCTGGCGTAATTATTTTCTCCACGTTACAGAGGAAACGGGCGAAATGTGAAAATAGCCGCGTAATTAGGCGTCCGCACGCTGCGACATCAGCGGTCCCAGGCGTTAATCGGAAGAACTAACTCTGCTCAATGCCTTTGCCCTGCTCCTCAATGACGCTGCGCACTCCATTGGCTTCGCGCTTCACGCGGAAAAGGCAGCTCGCGGGCAAGTTGTTAGCCTGCATCGTACGATTAACATACACGTACACCCGTGAGCAAAAGTATACGGACCAGGGATTGCGCGATAAAACTCATTTTCTCCTCTGTCTTTGAATACAACTTGAAATTAAAGACTGTAGTCGAAACTTGGCATTACAAATCTTCTAGTGCACTCGCCAGTTTCCGCTTAGGCATGCTAATTGCGAAAAAATTCCGTTCTTTCGGTGACCCTGTGGTCCGCATACTTTTGCTCACGGGTGTACATCTACACCATCCTTGTTCTGTAGCTTCCACAAGCACCTTCACCACCGCGAAACCTTCTCGCCGCCAGGAGAGCATTGAGGCTTTGGGAACGCTACTCAAGCCGCGCTTGGCGGCCCTGGACCTGTTTTGATCGTGCGAGCGTTTGCGCGTAAACCGGTAGTGGCGCGAGGATCACTAAACAGCTTCCCAAGCGCACCGTTCTCCCACTCCCAACGCAGGACCGCGACGGTCAGGCGATCCACGAGATCAAGGGTACGCTCGAGGACCCGACGGCCCGGTCGGGAGCGGCGAGCTACCACGGAGGCGCCACCATCCCTAGCATCCAGACGCTGCTCTCGGACTTCCACAAGAGGCTGGGCGGAGGCAGCAGTAAGCAGCATTCGGCTTTTCACGATCCACTTGTCCGACGGAATTCCCGTCATGCAAACACAGCTTTCAGCTGGACACCTAATGCTCTAACCGGTATTTCGCGGCAGTCTTTGAGAGGAAGAGATGCAGTGCAGTTGCTGAGTAATTGTTTTTTTTTTTTGTTCTCACGTTCTTTCTATTCGGGCGTGCTGTTAAACCCGGCAATAAAAGGAATCCATAGATTAAGAGAAGATGTGATCATTCTGCGCCAAGAAAAAAACCACCGATGTAAAACAATGGCAAAGTGAAATCGCTGCAGTGTCGACCACCGATGAAAACAAACGAAGCCACGGATGAAAATAATGACCGGTACAGGTCACAGTGGCTAGGCGGGTTGAGGCGACACGTGCCCATTGCCGATGACCTTATCAACTATGATTTGTACAACGTCCTAGTTTGTTCGACACATTCCATCAGACCTTGAACGATGTGAGCCTATTAAGGCTCACCATATATATAGCCCAGTAATCCACAGTGCTAAGCTAGTAAGCCTGTATACGAAGCATTGAATTATGACACCGAAAGACCATACGCATAAAATTTGCCAGGGGGAGCGGTGCGAATTGATAGATGGATGGCGAAGGGCCACGAGGTAAGTGCCAACGTTAACTTACATCGTCCCCCTCCCCGTCTACCTGCAACTCGCAGGCCAAGTGAAGCCCGAAACCCTGGCATCGGAGGACGACGACGACGCCCTTATGCACAACAGCTACGTCCTCGGTCGGGGAAATGCGGATAGCCTGCAGTTCGAGTGGGAGACCACGCCTTGGTCCCTCTGCTCACAAACGTGCGGAGGAGGTGGACTACAGGTTAGTGCTGTACGCGTACCTTCCGCGCTACGTCATCATTATGTGATAAAAGTTGCGACCGAAAAGCGACCACCACGTGGAACTTATGTGCGACGTATTTTCGGGCGCGCCGTCGCTTGGCGTCGGTGCATCCATTTTACGCTGCCGAGCGACCGCGCTTTACTCACATCCGAAATGTGCTCCGTGCAAAAAGAGTTGCATTCCGCTGTAGCGAAATGTGTACATGATACGGCGGATTACCACCGGGTTGTATTTTGACAATGATAACAGAGACGTTATAAACCAGCATAAAATGGACGGTGGGGGATCTCCTGCACTGAAAATACGTACGAAATAGGCCTTGCGTGAGTCGTCGCTTAATGAAACCTGCAGTACCAAACAACTTGTCGACACTGCTTATTGACGCCTCGGTGTGTTTTATTTCTTCACTTGGTGCAGGTATGTTAGATGTCTGGTTCCGGGGAGTACAGGACCAGTAAACGCACCGCAGGATATTTCCATAGGCATGTAGAAGAGAGCTCGCCACACGCGAAAATTTTTTGTTCGAAAAATGACATTCTGCTTTTTGAGATACTGTGTTATCGAAAAAGCAGTAGGCAGGCATCGTCAACAGCGAAATGCTTGTTAGAGCTCTGGGTACTCCACACTTCTAGGAATTTTTGAAGAAAAGCTTCTGAGCCAGCTCGAGTAGCAATGGTGGTTGCATGAAATAACATGTTAAAAGCTCAGATTCTGACTTTGGTTCGCGCAATCATGTTTTATTCAGTGCGCTGTTTATTGCACGATACATAATCCTTTTATCGCTAATTCCTATCCTAATAAATAGGTTAGACAGTGGATTTTCCCCTTTTTTTGTTATGTGGCTAACAAGTGAACTAGTCCTGAACTAAGTGCCCAACAAACGCTAACGCAAAGTAGAAAAGGTACCAGTATGTTCCCGCGATTTAACGACAGATTCAAAGTAAGTGGCACCTAGAAAAAGCCACCGATGAAGAACTCGCAGGTGAACACAGCTCGCAGCAGTGGGTTCGGCTGTCCTCCGTCCTTGTTTTATTGCGTTGCACATTGTTTCCAGCTAAACGAGCTGTTCAGTTGGAAGAACAGATCGGATTTCTCGGAACGGGAGAGAGTGTTGTTGCTTATTCCTTATTACAGACTATCGTCATTCATATCTCTTCTGCTACCTGCAACCACCAACACTGTGTGCTGTCACGGGAAGCTTACTTTGCCGCGTTATAGGTATTTTAACGGCGAAGCATCGTAATTGTCCTAAGGGTGCAGAGAGATGGAAAAAATGAAATATGGAAACCATGGTTGTCCGGCGCCAAATGCAATCTTCAGAGGTGGTACTTTAGGCACATGAGCGACGAAAAAGTGTTTATGTGGGTAGTTATGTCAACCAGCCGTCACCCACTTCATAAAGTCTAAATCTTGAGCACATTTGCACTGGAATGTTATAAGAAGACCCAGCTTGATGAAAGCGTCTCCTGGCGATCCAGCTTATTAAATGAAGCTTGAGGAAGTTCAAGAAAGAAGTGTTATTAAGGATTTGGCATGCTAATATTAGAAGTGTAGATAATATGGCAGGAATGCGAAAATATTGCTGAAAATGCAGCTTATTACGATATCTTTATTCTACGTGTGATGTTCCTGGTTTTTCTTTTCGTTTTCTTTGATTAACATCAATTAGGCGATGGTCATTGGAAGATGATGCTTAACCGTGAGCTGCTCTATACGCCTCGTCGCAGGTACGTGTGGCACAATGCATGGTTCGCCTGCACAATGTATCGAAGACCGTGGACAACACGCTGTGCGTGGACGCCGGCATGGAGGCGCCACTGATAATCCAGAGCTGCGGTACCGACAGCTGTCCGCGTTGGGTAACGGACCCCTGGACGGAGGTAAGTGTTTCACTCCAAAATAGCTACCAGGGCTGAAGCCGTCCGACGCGTTTCGAAACGCCCGACGAGACATTGCAAGTGAGCCAGCGGCAACTCAACAGCAGGACGCCCTTCCAGAGACCTCGATTGTGGCCTCGTAAAGCGGGGATCAAAGATGCTGGAAGTCGGCGGTGTCCCTTGAGAGAAATACTGCGAGTTTATTTACAGTAGTGGGGATACTTAAAGCACTGTCCTGGTGGATGCCTTTCCCGGTTTCAGAGAACGTTAATTTTTAAAACGAAACGTTAGCGACGTTCTCGTGAAGCAGTACAATGACGCTGTTATTTCTTTTTTTTTGGCGTGTAGTGCACGAAGGGCCATTGCCTGGGCCTCAGCCGTGCAGTCCAAGAGCGTCCGGTGAGCTGTCGACTGGCCAACGACACCATTGTGGAGGACAAGCACTGCGATGTTTCCATTAGGCCTCAGGATCAGCAGGAGTGCTTCAGCGAACTCTGCAGAGGCGTCTGGAAGGTCGGCGAGTGGTCGGAGGTAAAGTGACTCGCCAGTCACCTCGATGCTGAGGCGATCGACAATGGTCGAACAAGGGAAGCCTCAGCCTAGAGCCAACGTTTCGACTAGGGAATTTTCGACGAATTCTCCCGTTGAAACGTTCACTGCAGCTTGATGTACCTCTTGTTCCACGACCCTGGATCACTTAATGTATTCATTTTTCTGTGAGTCTCTATTTCATTTGGATCCCAATGTTTAAGGTAATACGTGCCTTCACTGTAAATTCAATTTGTTAAATTTCCATTTTCAATCAACTTTTTCTCTGTTAGGTCATGCTTTTAAGAGAACAAGCCAATATCACTTAAACTATTGGGCTTAACGTGCACATGTTGAATATTATATTATTAGAGATACCATATATAGAGTGAAGAGCTCCGGTTAATTATGACCACTGTGGTTTTTTAATGCATTAAAGTGAGCTGCATGAACGATTTCCTTCTTCGCTCACATCAAAATGTGGCCGTCGAAGCGCGGGTCAATACGTAAATAGACGAAGAAGAAGCGCATTGATGGTTGTTTAACGAATCGAAGCTGTTTTAGTTTATGGTCAGGGATTGTGTAACCTTTTTTTCCATGCATTAGCATGTACTTAATGCGATGCATGCATAATTCCCACCTAAAGGCGGAATCCGAAAACCATGGTGTACTTAGTTTAGATGCTTGTAAAACAGATGGAAGACCAACGCGGTGAAAATTGCTCTATCTCATAGCACGCACGTTGTTTAGGAATATTAAGCCTCATAAATCAATCTGCCGCAACGTTTGTCATTGGCTGTTTTGTTGCTCTATTTTCCCAGTGCACAGCTACATGCGGAGAGAGTGGCTTCCGCACACGTATTCTGCGCTGCGTGTGGTACGGCACAGACCGGCCCGCCGGAGACTCGTGTCGGAGTCACGACCGACCCGAAGTGCTCCAAGGATGCAAGGCTCCACCGTGCGACGCAGCCAGTGAGTGGCGCTTAGTACTTATGACTCAGCTGATTTGACATGCGTGTAATGTTTCATCAATTGCGCAGGGAGCAACAGGGCTCTCGCGAGAGCTATTAGCCACTTGAGTTGTATTCGCTCAGCTGGACTGAGTCCGCAGCCAAGCGTGACATGCCTGAACTGGTACGAATAGCGGCTCGTATGCGGTGAAAATTGCAAGAAAAGTACATGCGATGAAAAAACAAAAACAAAAACAAACAGGCTGTAAACTGGAGTGCTATTCGGCCGTGTATTGTTGACGGGTTTTCGGCTGACATGATGTGCCATGGTGAGTGGCACATGATTAACAGCACCACGGTGCACTAGAATTATAGCTCTCTGAAGACAGTGCATACGGCACGTTTTGTCCGTTGTTCTCAACATTCTGTACCGTCAAGGCCGATGAAACAGTGCAGCTACAAGTGGATTTATGCCATGTGCCTTTGGCCGGTGGTTCAAGACAACTTTTGAGCGGCTGGTTACTGATAGTCCTGCTTCTTGGTAAGCAGCGGGCCTCTTGACTTTAACCTTTGAGCAACGATTCCGCCATACGCTAGACGAGCGTCATAGTTACGAAGGATACAGGCGAAGGTGTGCCTTCATTCGAGTTACTGATCGTTCACTCTACAGCAACTGTCATCGCCTGCATTTAGTGCAGCTCGACTAGCTGTGGCCTGCAAGTATGGCATCGCTTGCCGAGAAAGATTTGTCTTGGCCCAGCGACTAACACTATAGATGTCGCAAACGCACGCTGCCGCAAAGCACTCCCGTGCTCTAAAGACAGATGGGCTTGGGTGCGCTTTGGGTCTCTGTGGACTTTCGAAAGCGCAGCCAAACCTTAACATACAATGCCTCTGACGTAAAGAAGTCGCCAACACTCCCTTTGTTGTTAGAGTGCTTAGGCATGCGTGTCACTTATATTTTATTCATGTGTTTTCTCCCTTTCTTTTTCTTCGTTGCCTCGCCCCCTCCCAAGCAGGGCAAAACTGCGAAGACCACTCACGCAACTGTCAAATGATCCGCCAGTTTCGCATGTGTCACATGAAGAACTACCACGACCTTTGCTGCGCCACCTGCGAACGCAGCTAGAAGCTTCTTCTACCGGTTCCGCCTTGGGACGGCTGCCGCGCTTCCAATGCCGGCTCCGCCAGCGCCTTGGCCTTGTCGAAGCAGTTGGCCAAAGCGTCGCCGTCCGACACCGCTTGGTCAACCACCGAGACCGACCGCAGCGGCTCTGTCGTCGTCGTCGTCGTCGTCGCGTTTATTTTTGTCCCTCCAGCGGCCGCCGACAGGTGATGAGGCCAGCTGAGATGTTGCGTCCGTTGGCGATGTTTCGTGGAAAGCTTCCCCAGTGTGTGGTCCGTGACAGAAGGTTTAAGACGTGGTGCGACGAGATAAAGGCGCTGCAGGTTTCAGAACGCGTTCGCAGCAGCAGCGCGCTATAGCGATGGCTGCGCGATGTTTGTCTGTCGCGTAGAGAAGTTTTGTTGTGCTTTCGTGACCCGCGCACGGCGGATGCGGTGGTGACGGGAATGCCCGAAACCGTGTTGACAACTGGGCTGTCATTCTCGTCTGTCGAACCATCGCCGTCTCCCTGTGAATCAGATGAAGGAGAGATTCTACGGCGCAGTGTGTCCTCTTACAGCACTGTGCTGTAGACAGTCGCATCTTTCGCACTGAGTAAGTGTAATGTTCGCCTTGTAGCAATGTTTATAGTCTCAAGCTGAAGAAGAAAATGCCGCCGAAAACGAGTAACTAAAGCTTTAAGAGTGCTTGTTAGGGCTAATAAGTTGACATATTCAGGAAAACGCCGGGGCGTAGTCGAGTGTGAGATCCGTCAACCCCTTCGGGGAGAATTCGGTGCCTAGGCGGACTCGAGTAGCCGGAGATCTTGCAGGTGTTAGCATTAAACAGCCTTCCTTTTTATATATCTCTTTGTTGGTGATTTCGTTCTTGTGTGCCCCCATTAGGACCACCCACATAAAATGTCACGCGCAAATGCTAAGGTCACTAGACCATCTAGGCGTGACTGCCTGTTTCTCAGAACAATGTGAGAAGCACCGAATCAGCCGAACTCTACCCGTTTGACTACAGACATCTGATGCTCGTTTATAGGAAACATGCGCATGGTCTCCTGATGGATGGCTGTAGGTCGAAAGGATGGGCAGGGCAAGCAGTCACGACAACAAGCTCAAGAGTATAATTAGAACGAGGTTTCTCAAGATGATATGTAGCATGACCTTGGCCTTGTTTTATGGTGCAAGTTACATTTGTCTCGCAAAATTAATGTGGCACCACTGCGGTACAGACACATTATTCAGTTGCAATTTTTTTCTTTTTTGTTTTCATTTATTATACTCTTTGTACAAATATCAATTATTGCATCTTTGAAAGTTGTCTGACAACTAGCGAGAGCGGGATGGCGAAATGACGAGCAACCAGTCCATTCTGCGGTTAGTTAGGTGTAGTACATATATGTGGCACCCCTGCGAATAGTGCTTCGCATAGTCCCCTTCCCGTAGACTTGGAAGTCGGGACGCAATGCCAAGTTTGATTTATTTTAAATTTCTTCTGTCATGACATCCAGTTGGCGTGCAGCCTGCCGGAGAGAGAGAACCATGCCGCTTTGTGAGCGGTATACTTCTTCAGAATGAAGCAAATTTGAAACGTTGCCACTGGTGCTGTACATGGTATTAAGTTCGTCCTACTGAAATGTGTCCGTATGCCAGCCAAACATTTCACCTTTTTACGTCTTACTCACTGATTGTTTATGGAATTCACCAATATTCCGCGCGAAGTTCACATGATTTCTTATGAATGGTGCGAACAACGATACGTGGAATTACACGGCAGCATGCAAAGCGTTTCAGTAAGGCGATATGTATTCTCACCTCTCAGTCGAAGTTGTCAGTGCTGCGTATGCGTTTGTGCCATAGGCGAGATGTATTGCGTTTTATGTGCGAAGTCCTGCTTTGTAGAACAACCAATGTGAAGAGATAACAACATTTTGTGTTGTATAAGTGCACTGCCATAACATTCCTTGGAATAGAATACACTGAAGTCACTGCAATCAAGCTATGTTTGGCAAAGAACGGGAAACAAGCTAACAGTTCTGATTACAGGTTAGCGCTCTGTTTTCCATGTTTACAGATGTCTAATACTGTACAGGTGATGATTTTCGGTCAAAACAGCAATGTTGTGCTCATGAGGCCCGTCTAGATTAATAGCGTTATTAAGGAGGGAACGCTCTCCCATTTCCTCGCGTCAATGTTAGATCGAAAATGCTTTGTGGGACTTGCAGCACAAAGCGTGGAAATACCGTTATTGCTGAGTGAATTATGTTGTAGTTGATGTTAATCGCTCTCTCGTTCAACTGAACGAGTTTCAAGGTAGGCGCATGTCATTGTTTACACCGAAAAGTTACATCACTGCAATAATACAATGTTTTGTTCTGTATAAAGTGATTTTATGATGATTTTATATTTTCTCGAATATAGCACCTCTAATGCATTGTACTATAGTGTAGCGCAACTGAAGAATCATTACCCCTGTTCGGAAAGCTGGTGTTGAATTTTGCATACTTGTATGTTTGTTGAATGTTACGTCCCCTGTCGGGCGACACTACTCCTCGACAACAAAACGGGTTTATGTGACACGAAAACATTTCGAAATGTTTCGAGCTTTCGTGTCCCCTACGCTGCATTTGTGTTTAGTCATGCATCCTGGTTTTATCATTTTTCTGTTCTGTCTTCCGTTTCGATTCGTCATTGTTTTTTTTTTCCTCGTACACACCGAGAAGGTGATGCTCTCGTCTGAAGGTTTGTGTTTTACTTGAAATGGAAAAAAAAGTATAAAGAGTGTGTTCAAATTACTGCGACTGGCCCTGTATCACGCGGCATAAGCTACCTGTCCTGTGAATTAAGCCGTTAAAATTAAGCTTAACATTGTCCAAGTTGATACTTTCCCTTGCGTCGTGTTTTTATTGACTTGCTGCAAAATCGGTCACATGTCGAGCCCCAAGCGGGCAGTAAATTTTCTCGTTCGAATGGCGCCCACGTTTGTCGCACCACCGTTTGAAACCTATTTCTTTGGTAGTACAGTTTCAAATATTCCGCTGGAAGTCGTTTAAGCCATATAAATGTTTATTTTGTGAGTGCAAACAAGCGACCCTCGTCGTACTTGCAGTGATGAGGTTTCGAGGATCAAGCGCGACTCGCAGCCGGAAAATACAAAGCGGAAATGTGCGCGTTGACCACGAAGGATCGATTTGAGGAAAGCGAACTTCTCAGGCTCTCAACTACGGTCAGTGTGATATTGAGGAAACAGACATGATACTGGCCCTTGGTCACATTTATTGTGACTTCTACACATATGCTCTGCATCCTGCTACCATGTGTTTCTATAGAATAAATAATTAGGCCTCAAATGGCTCTACTTTCCTCTCGTGCTTAGCCACATGGACCTGAAATGGTCTTAGACACGTGAACGAAAATATGAGCCGATTTTGCGAAAATACATCTATGATGGCTAGCGCTGCATCATAAGTTCATGGAATTTTCTTGCGTTTCGCGCCGCCTTACGTACTTACTCTTCGAACAAATCTATGTGGTGCCTACTGTGTATAGCTGTATACAGTAGTACGTTCATATTGTTACCTGTCTCTGTAGGGCACACTAGATCATTTTAGCTAGCTGTCTCTCAAGGTTGTGTCCAATGTTTGAGAATGAAAGCTTCGTGAACATTAACAGTTGGTTGTCACCTAAAGTAAATGAAAATGGCATGCGTTTCCGGAGACACTCAGTCAAAAAATATGTCATTAAAGTGACATTTGTCCGTATTTTCGTTCATTACGGTTGTCCGTGCGCTTCACTCGGGAAAATGTCGAAGGGCAGGGCACAAATATTTCGCCGTACACTACTTTGCTCCATGTAAAGACCTGACACTTGAAGGAACCACGAAGGGCTGAGTGGTATGACTATTTAGGTGGAGTGAAACAGGCATATCGGTGAAACCATGAAAGCTGCCTTGAATCACGAATGACGCTAGGTCGGTGGTCATGCCTTTCTTTTTCTCTCTGAACTCACCTAATAGCGTTGCCCCACCCCCACTTTTTTTTTCTTATTCCGTCAAATGCTTCCAACTTGTCATGAGTAGGGTACGTAGCCTGTCATTCCCGCAGCTGCTTCAGGAGGTACGTGATACCCTAATTTTCCTGTAGAACATTCCCCGTTGACGTTGCTCTTGCGGGAACTAGAGCAGGATAAACGAAATCACCAACATCGCTGGACATTAGCCTACATTCCATTTGTGCGTCGCTTCTCTTGTGAGGACTAAACGTACGGTCGACAAACATTCGGTCATGTTAGGAGAGAATACTTTGCACGGACAGCTCTGTCTTTGTGTTGCTACTTTTGCTTATGAGCAGAAGGCCAGTCGGAGGAAGGCTTTCGTTTTGCTCTAGGACAACATTTGTGCGTTAAGAAAGCGTTCTTCTCGTGGCGACTCTGGTGGCTGCATGTAATTCTTGGCGCGAAATTGGAGAAGGCGCGATGCTTCCTTAATTATACAGTGTTAGTGCCTCATTGAGAAACATTAGTTTACCAAACATACAAAACAGACACTCATCGTTGGGTAACAGAGCATGCGGTGTGCAGGGAAAGCAACTTAGCCCTAGTCGGACACCCACAACGTTTCAAATTCGAAAAAACAACAAATTGCGTTCGCTGAACACCAGCGTTGGACTGCGTTCCACACCCGAAGCAAATATATTGTGCCAGCAAATTGGTGCGTAATATTGACACCATTGCATTTGTCGCGGCTTGTTCTGGCATCTCCGTTATGCAGTATGACTTTGGTAACTGCACTGAGATATGAGCTCTTAATGTTTTCTTCAGCTTCGGTCAGTTCCATTGAATCGCAGAACTTGCGATACGGGGCGAAAGATGGTGTTGCGAAAAAGCGGGAAGCTTATCTCAGTTGAGTGTCGCGAGCATGTCCTGCGTCTCTTCGGAACTGGGTAGCTTCTGGATCTACAAACCTTTTGACCCAAAATTCATTTGCCATAAGAAAAGAAAAAGTATAGAAGAGAAAGACGGTAAAACCATTAAAAACGTTCAGTTGCACGGGTTACTGCGCAATTGAATGCATGCCGTCCATAAGAACAAAAAATTATATACGCAATGTTCAAGCCAAAATTCAGGACTTTTTTTTTGCTTGGCCAGTTACAGCAGGCAGAGGTGCAGGGTGTGGGTCGTTTGAGGCATCTGCGACTTGAGACAGGGTATACATATCATTTTCGGTTTACGTGCACTTCGTTTAGATGCGCAAGTACCCGCATTCACGACTACTGTGCGACACTTGAGCCATGGTTTGTATGTATGCATTTCTCGGTCGATTGGTGCTCTATGAAATTCGTAGCAAAATTCTCGAAAGTGACGGAAAACTTGTGTTTCATTTCGAGGGCCTAGTGGAAAAGAAACGTAGGCGAGAGATTAATGGCGATTTTCTCGGCAACGCAGCAACAGATTGATCCGTCTTTACCCCGGAATGTGCTGACTAACGTAAAGCTGAAACAAAGTGCTAGTAATTTGCCCAAGGTACAGTGTTTGGTTTTTATATCCTGCTTTGTGAGTTACATATTAACTAGTTTTTTTTTTTCGTGCAACTGCGAATAACTGAGCACACCACGCGGCCACCAAACCATTCAACGCATGTCGAATGGATTCGTGGCACTCAGCTGGTGATTGCTTACTTTGGTATTACTTCAAGGAAATTTGGCTCCAAGGAAAGAAAAACAATAAGCTCTGGTTGTTTGGATGCTTGAAGTATTTGTGGCTGCTCACGCATCGCAAAGCATGTGTAGTCGGCTCGTTGTGTGAGGCGTCATTCATTGCCAAGAACATCAGTGAATTGACTCTGTGAGGTAGCATTTTCTTATGTGTATGTTTCAGAATGAGCGTTAGTGCAGTAGCTGTTTGTCCGTACGGTTAACGCGTCTCTGAAACCCGCACAGAATGCACGCTTAGGCATGTTCCTGTACCGCAGTACCTTGCGGGAAGTGGCACGCACGATTCAGAAAAAGCGCATGCAAAGCACTGTTAACAGTGCGACTGGATCTCTACTTTCGTTAATTTCTTGCTTCTGCGTCCACGTTTTGCCGAGGCTAACTCTCGTGACTCATAGGATGAGATGACAACGCTTAGTAAACTAATCAATGAGCGAGTGAGTACGCTTTCTAGCGCTCCCACCAACAATTGAAAAGAGCGGAGCGCTCCCGTCGGCGACACGACGCAACGGTTAAGATACGTGGCGTCATCATCTACGTTTAGCTAAGCGAAAGGAACACACACGATGAGCGTGATGTATTGCTGTCAGAACGACAGAAAGCTGAGCTAGTTGGTAAGGATTCATTACGCAAAAAATAAGTGCGGTGTGCAGACAGGACCCAAGAGTAGAGAAGTGGACAACACGAACGGCATTCGTGTTGTCCACTTCTCTACTCTTGTGTCCTGTCTGCACGCCTCACTTCCTTTTTGCGTATAGCTGTCAATAGAATTAAACTGGGAACGTTCAAAACGTGTTTCCTTCATCTGCATAGAGAGAGGAACGTAGCACATGAAGCAGGGCCAATGTGTTCCCCAATGTTTACCACATTGGTTAATTTTTCTGTGGCACGAAACAAAAAAAAAGAAAGAGAACAGAAAGAAATAAGAAAAGCGTGTGAACGGGATGTCAGGATTTGTTTTAGTTCAAACTCACGCCTGCGGGAAATTATTTGTGCACATTCATTATTTCAGTACGGAGAGTCGTGAGGCGCGTTTCCCCAAACGTATCAGTGTATATTTATTTTGTTTTCCTTTGCTGCATAGACAAAGCCCGAGATATTAGAATAACACAAAGTTGAGAAAAATCGGTAGGGGAGACAGGAAGCATACAAAACACTAACACGAGACGAAGTCGGCCCTCTCAGCCTTTCTGTCGTTTTTGGGTTCAATTTCTAGCATACCCTGAGAGCCTGCTACTTCTTTTCCAAATTATCTGACCAATCCCACATCTTTGCCAAAAGCCCTTGCATTTGCCCTTTTCACTCCCCGTGTGTCGTGTTTTTGTACGCGTACCTTTTTTCAAATCATGCGTAAGATCTAGTATTTTCTTTTTGGGTTTGCCAGAAAGTATCACGAAGTGTTTGAGAAACAACTCGTGCTTTCCTTTTTTTCTCCTATCTCGCAATTCTGCGCATTTCTCTTTAGTTATATTTTAGAATTTTGTGCTCTGCCACCTTTATTACTCATTAGAGTCAAACTGTTGTAGATAATATTTAATAGCATATGCTCTCGCCTCGCTCATTGTCACTTCTTTCCCAGCTGTCGCGCGGTCTTGAAGCGAACACTGGTACCAAGCTTGACTTGACGCTTTTGAGTTGCAAATCGATATCATGTTGTCAAGCACGATGGATTGTCTCCACTGGACAAATGTCGTGGCACCCACGATGTTAAGCAGCTATCACGCGTCAGCTGTGTAGTGCTCTGTAACATAAAACTCACGTGTGTTCACTTGAAAGTATATGAAGAGCCGCCTGTTGAAAAGGCGTCACAGAGAGCTATTCCCCCGAGGTGTGTATGAAAGTTCACTACAAGAGCAATAAGTTTTTTTTTGTGTGTGTGTATGTGTCTGTGTGACATGTTATTTATGATCTCGTAGTGCCAATAAATTATGACCTAGAAAAACTGAGTTGTCTTGCGTCTTACAGCATGCGGGCGTAAACCTGCAGAAAATTGCACCGATACGTATCATTTACAGAGTGATATACAACGAAGAGCTGTATTACTCATGAGTCCTGAACAGTCGTCTGCAATTTTTAAGCTAAACCCCTTGTGGCAAATCGGATGACATGTGATGCTAAAATTTTAGCTTTGTGCCCAACAGATGCGAAAACTGTGTGTTACGTTTATTATTATTATTATTATTATTATTATTATTATTGTACACAACAGCAAATATTACAATGGAGGGAGTGTAAAATATGGGAGGAGCAGGTTGGCAATTTTCATCAAGAAGATCGCCTTTTCCTTCTTCATTTCGGGGCAGTCCTTCGAGGAAGCATCATGGGACCCAAAGCAATTGGTGTACTTGAGAACCGTGGCTGCACAAGAGTCTACAGCGTGGGGCTCACAGCAGCGTGAGCAAACTCTCGTGTTCTCGCACACGGCGCTCACGTGTCGCAGCCTCATACAATTGCAGCATTGCAGTGGCCTTGGGATGAATGGTCGCACAGGGTGTCTAAAGTGGCCCACCTTGACGTGCGAAGGGAGAGTCTCGCTCTTGAATATAATTTTCACACAGCGGGATGTGCCGAGGCGATACACATGTGTTATGGCGACGCCATCAACGGCAGGCTTCACTAGAATCGGCAAGTAGGCGCTGGAGATGGAGACGTCCACGTCGTAGATGACACCAGTAGTTGAACCACTGTTCTAGGGGATGAACGAGCGGAGCTCAACACCACCTCTTCAAGTTGCACCAATACGGACTGTCTGTTGAGTCGCCTCAGGTTGTCGGTAGCGAGTACTGGTACAAATAGAATCCTACTGAGTGCGGTATTCTGAGTTGGTCCTAGCGTTGGCGTGCTCGAAGACATGGATGCCCTGATGGTGTGTCTTCATTTCGCCTTGCGGCTCCGCACAAGCTCGAAGGCGTCATCGGAGAAAGCCTCACTACTTAGCGAGTAGACGCTGGTGTCATCACCGTCGGTGTCACTCTGGAGGCCGGTCCGCTTCCTAGACGCAGCCGCCGCTGAAGTCGCCATTCCCCAGAGAGGCAGGGGACGTCAACTTGCATCCGCGCCAAGAACCCTGCCGGCTCTTCAAAGATGTACGCAGAAATAAGGAAAAAACAGCTGAGCTAGAAAAATAGCGTTCTGGCTCGCAGACACTTCGTCTTCGTCCTCCAAGCAAGGACAAATAGCACAGTGCGCCAGTAGGAGTAAAGCAGGGTAGTAGGAACTAAAAATAAAATAGAGCATACAGGTTTCTCAAACCACAAAAGAATATAGAAAATTAAGAAAATAAGTAGAAAAGTATATGTACTAACCATTGATGATGATTGTCAATGTAAGTGAATAGTCGGAACGAACAGACGAAGGAACAAGTGAGCGAGTGAGCGAAAGTCCCTCCTCCTTCTTGCCCTTCCCTCGGTTGCCCGACCTCACGCGCCCTTTACCTCGGTGCCTTCCAACCAACCAGAAAATGACAGGCTCCCTTCCTCCTCCTTCCCGCCCCTCCCCTCAACTCGGTTGCGCGAGATCTCACGTGCGGCGGTCCTACCTAATCATAACCCTGTCTAAGCATACGTAATGCTGTGCTAACCTGCGGGAAGTAGACGTGCAGTGCTTTGGCATGCTTTACCGTAAAACTCAAGCTGTCTTTCTTCCTCAAAAGCACGTCTTGTGCAGTACGGAAGGCAGTGCACTCGATGATATGGGTTGCGCATGCAGGGAGAGCACTGCAACAGGTAAATGAGCCATCGACAGGTATTTGTTGTAAAAGGAAATTCTGCTCATGTGCGTGCAGAAAAAAACAAGACCTGTGGACATGTTCTGCGCCACTCGCAAGTCACACATTTACACTGCTCTATGCATAACCAATCAATGTACATTTCTCAAAGCGCAAAGAGACATACAACAGGCACACCACGTGAAGCAGTAAGTGAAAATCCAAACCATACTATTGATGAAATGATCGCATTACATGGACGACCCTATTCTGCGAATTGTTCTCTTGTTTTTCTAGCTTCGGGAAAACAATATTGTATGTATGGGCTGGTGTAATAAAATGCTTATTTTCTTCCAGGTTCTTTTTTTTTTGCTGTTTACGCGTCGCAAAAGGTGATGCTGGATAAAGCTTCTTCAAAGTGCTCTATGCTGGCAGATTCTCGCGGGACATAATATGGAACGAAACCTATTATGACGTCACATATTGAAGCAACAAGTCTCTAGCCCAAAAGGCGAAGTGGTGACAGCGACAGCAAATAATTAGGCTGTTACACGAATTAGGGCCCGTAGTTTCGTTGGCAGTATACATTGCATGTCAACATTCTCTTACTAACTAAATAACATAGGCGTCACGTGCCGAAAGACAAGCACGAATGGACTTCATTCGATGACCGCATGCAACCGTGGTCCGAGCGCTGGCTTGACGAGGAGCGCCGACAAGCGGGCAACGCCGGCGCTTGTCACGAAGCGAACGTCCCATGTTTCCACACCCTTTGCCACTTCATGTGGGCTACGTCACTAAAAACCGAACCGATCACGTGACATCCAACACTGGGCATCAAACTAAACAGACTTCTCCGTTCACCCTCGCACGCTCGCCTTGTACCCTGACTTCTGCGGTAGATCGTGCGACCTCCGTGATGCGGTGTGCGGGCGGAACAGATTCGGCGGACTGCGTAGCGCATACTGCGCATGTGCTGACGCTGCATAGACAGCACGCAATTGCAGCAAAAAAAAAAAAGAAAAGAAAAAAGAAGAAGAAACTAAGCAGTGCCACGCTTGCCTGATGCTTCAAAACACGGTGATGAAATCATAGATGCATATGCACGTGTACAGAGAGACGCGAGTAAACATATATATATATATATATATATATATATATATATATATATATATATATATATATATATATATATATATATATATATATATATATATATAACCACAAACACCCAGGCATGCCCTGGCGCACACAAGCACATGCAAGCTCTTACACGTCAAAAACTTGTATATATTGTAAGTGGGAATGAGCCATCTTCGTCTCATTTCATTCATTCATTTTCATTTTCTTAGAGACCAACAGCGGTATTACATCTTGACTGACACGCTACAGAGTCGAACGGTAAGCCGGCTAACACATAGTCATGTCACCGGTAGTTACGATAACTGCCATCAGGTGCAGCAACGTCTGGGAGCGCGAAAGCAGGCGTTGTTAGCTCACACGTACATGCGTATTCTCCGGGTTACTCTTCAACAGGTAAGAATTCTCCAACGTGTCCAATGAAATGAATGCAAGTCAAGTCTAAAGCTTACTATAGAAAGGACAGACGGACGTCACGAGAGCGGGCATCTTTTCAAAGACCGAAAGACTTCGCGAATCGTCGAACGACTACGTACACAGCAATCATGCCCAGTCGAGTCCTAAAACTTGCTTTATAGTGCACACACATTTAACCCGCAAGTATAAGGTGGAACAATTTGTAATTTGAACGTAAAATTTGTTTAGCCTTTTTCCCACGCTTGCCATAGTAGTTGCAGAGAAGGGTCAAGCTTTTACTACATAAAAGTGGGAAATGTAGAATAAATGAACAAAAAGATCCGCCTCATTTCCACCATGTGAAAGTGGATGTATAGCGAGGTTGCTTCCGACGTTCGCCAAGCACAACCGACGTCACACAGGCGCCACCACCACGAGCGACGTATGTCACACGCGCACGCACGCGTGCGAAAGTTTAGCGTGCACCTTCATTTTTCTAGGCCTTCCGACAAGAGCAAGTGCCTTATTGAATTATGTGTACTTTTCAAAGTAAATTGCGCCAGAAAATTCGTAAAGAGCGACTTACACACAAGCTGTAGACGTCATAGCTTCGGTCTGTACACTGTAAACACAAATTAGCCCATATGGGCGTTTTAGCAGCTGACATCCCCTTTTACCTCCCGAGCCCAAAATGCGTACCTCCACGAAAGGTAGTAAAATGGGCTGAAACCTTCGTTTTTCTCGGGTCCCCAGGAATCGGAGTATCGTAATGGTTAAACGGGCGTTTCTAAGGAAGGGACCGCACGCAGTTTATAATGGGAGCTTAAAAATATGCCCATTCAACCCTCTGCGGCGGTCTTCCACCCAGGTGTTGCACGTAAGCGGCAATTGTAAACTCGGTGAAGAACCGGTGTCAGGCTCTACGTCCGAAGGCCGTTATCCGTAATTTCATTGCCCGGACCACCTTGAACAGATAATTTCTGTCACGTGCCAGCGTGCGAACCAATGCGTGGACCAATGAGCGGAGAGAATCATCCCCAGCCGACTGCAGTCTGCACTGTCAACATGCGGGTCAGCTTGCTGAGCGACTTAGTCCATTTGTTATTATTATCGTCGAATTACAGGCTTGTTAAGGCACTCGGTATAAAATTTTCAACCAAGTGTGAAGCCACCTGGAGTATCTGCAAGTGAATTTCCACATGGAAGTGGATATTGTGGCGAAAAGACGTGGCGATGAGTGGTGTGTAGTGCAGTCTTTTGTAGAACGAAGCGCATCTGGCAGATGCCGTGGCCGTGACTCGCATATAAGGATTCGTTCGTGTGCAGGTAACTACGATTGCTACCTTCGTGAGCCTGCGCAACAACTTGATGAGAGCAAATGAGTGATAACTTTTGGACTATCGTATCAGTACATGTACTCGCATGGCCGATATGCTTTCCTTTTCTTCCCTTTCTTGACCTACGTGTTGCCGAATAAAGAATGTACTACATTGTATAAATAGAGTGACTTGTTCAACAAATATTTTGAGAAACTTGTTTCGCGCAATAATCCTCAAACATATGCGTTCGTGGTCAAGTGGTATGAAGTTTGCCGTGACAGTTGCAGTGTCTATAGTGCCGTCAATGTCGGAGCGACGATAGCTTTTCACGTTACCCTAAGGCACGTTATTCACCGCATTCTGAATGTGGGCGCGGCGAAAATGCGGCGGTGCACTAAACTTGAATTTCTAATATGCGAACCTTGTCGCGCATTCGAAAACAAGGCTAACTGGGGTCGCCGTTGCGCCTACACACATTGCAAGCTAGATCGCGTATTTCAGAGTACTCGACGTTCGCCTAAATAACAAAGATGTACTACTAACTGTTTTAATTGATGACTGCTATTCATTGTGCACGCATGCAAATCATAAGCGCCATAATATTTGTTGCCAAAATTGCAGAAATACATTCGCATTTTACATATTCTATACTACGTTTTTTCGGTATAATATGTCAAACATCAATAAACTTCTCCCCACGGAAACTGTATAAAGTGTACCTATATGCAAGTAATCACCAGTCACTATAAGCAGGTCTTTTTGTAGAGTAACATTGCAGTATACGTTATTAGTAGCTGCTTTGCAAGAAACACATCTTGCGTGGGAACTGTCACAAACAATGGTCAGCCATGGGCTCACTCGAACACAGCCTGCATGAAATCCATCATTAAAAACAGCCAACCACAACTATGCCCGAATGCAAGAGCAGTTGCATCCGCCTATAAGTGCAGTCCTGTCTGGCTTTTGTTAATGACAGTCTCAATGCAGGCAGCGATAGAGAGAGGCTGTGGCTCCTTGATGTTAGTGATGGCTCCCATGCCGCCTGTGTTTGAGCAACACAGCACATCTTGCATAGAAGCTGTCACTAACAACGGTCAGCCACGGGCTCACTTGAACACAGCCTGCGTGAAAGCCATCATTAAGAACAACCAGCCACAAATTAATTATCCTCGAATGCAAGAGCAGTTAGTTGCTGCCGCCTATAAGTGCAGTCTTGGCTGGCTTGTCTTAATGACAGTCTCAACTCAGGTTGTGATAGAGAGAGGCTGTAGCTCATTGTTGTTAGTGATGGCTCCCATGCAGCCTGTATTACAGCAACACAGCACATTTTGCATACAGGATCTGTTCTGAAAGTAGTAGGACCGGCTTTTTCCTTGGCGAACGGGCGGACGAGAGGCGGTCTGTGCGCGCAGGATCGGTGAAGGGGGATCTTGGGAACGCTGGGAAAAATCGGCAGTCGGCTCTCGGTCGTTACAGGTCGCTTGTACTGTGAACCCCTGTCGAAACGCCTCGTTACGGATCGAGAATCATGGAGCCTTTACTGGAGCAGCGATACGCGATCAAGTTTTGTGTAAAGCTTGGTAAAATGGGCGAAGGGTCTCACAACATGATTAAGGAGGCCTGTGGTGATGCCGTCATGGCTAGATCAGGCGTTTTTCAGTGGCACAAGCTGTTCTGAGAAGGTAGGGAAAGAATGGAAGACTACGACCGCTCCGGACGCACTTAGACCATCAAGACCAATGAAAATGTGTCGCGAGTGCAAAATTTACTGAACAGTGATCGTAGGATGAGTATCACAATGATTGCTGATGACTTGAGCGTTCCTCAAACCCAAGATTATGAGATCGAGACAGTGAGGAAAGTGTACACGAATTTCATGCCGCGATCGTGTTGTCAGAGGAGCAAAAGGCAACTGGAGAGCGATCTGCCAGGATCTTTTTCACCATGTGAATAAGGACCCCGACTTTTTGGACAATGTAGTGACTGGTGATGTGACCTCGGTGTTTGATTACGCCCCGGAGAGCAAGCGGCAGAGCTCAGAATGGCACACCCCTTCTTCCCCACGCCCCAAGAAAGCATGCATGAGCAAATCCAAGCAAAAGTCCATGCTCATTTGCCTTTTTGATCGACATGCATGCAGTCATCCACAAAGAGTTAGTACCACCCCGAACCAACAGTTAATGCAGTTTTTTTTTGTTTGGAAGTCCTCAAAAGACTGCGAAAAAGCATTGTACGTGCCCGCCCAGCCATCGCCAACAATTGGCGGCTGCACCAAGACAACGCGCCAAGAGACACACAGATTTCCACGTAGTGGAGTATCTTGCCCAGCACAAGGTGGCAACGCTGCCTCAGCGGCCCTACAGCCTCTACTTGGCCCCGCCAGTCTTTTCTTCTATTCCAGAGAATAATATCGACGCTCAAAGTGAAGCATCACGAATCGATAGAGGCGGTTCAACAGGCTGTCGCGATGAAGCTAAACAGCATTCCGGTCCAGGCGTACCTCAAGGCGTATGAAAACAGGAAAACTCGTTGGCAGCAGTGTGTAGACGCGGAAGCGTGCTACATTTAAAAATTCTAATCGTTTGTACTATTCTCATGAATAAAAAAAAACTGAGTCCTACTACTTTCAGAATGTAGGAGCTGTCACTAACAACGGTCAGCCATGGGCTCACTCGAACACAGCCTGCGTGAAAGCCATTATTAAGAATAGCCAGCCACAACTATCCTCAAATGCAATAGCAGTTCCTTCCTTCCGCCTATGAGTGCAGTCTTGGCTGGCTTTTGTTAATGACACTCTCAATTCAGGCTGTGATAGAAAGAGGCTTTGGCTCGTTGTTGTTACTGATAGCTCCCACGCAGCCTGCGTTACAGCAACACAGCACTTCTTGAATGGGAGCAGCCACTAACATTGGTCAGCCACGGGCTCACTCAAACACAGCCTGCGTAAAACACATCATTAAGAAAAGCCAGCCACAACAATGTTCAAATGCAAGAGCAGTTTCATCTGCCTATAAGTGCAGTCTTGGCTGGCTTTTGTTAATGACAGTCTCAATTCAGGTTGTGATAGAGAGAGGCTGTGGCTCGTTGTTGTTAGTGATGGCTTCCACGCAGCCTGCATTACAGCAAAACAGCACTTCTTGAATGGTGGCTTCCACGCAGCCTGCATTACAGCAAAACAGCACTTCTTGAATGGGAGCAGCCACTAACAACGGTCAGCCACGGGCTCACTCAAACACAGCCTGCGTAAAAGCCATCATTAAGAAAAGCCAGCCACAACTATGCTCGAATGCAAGAGCAGTTGCTTCCACCTATAAGTGCAGTCTTGGCTGGCTTTTGTTAATGACAGTCTCATTTCAGGTTGTGATAGAGAGAGGCTGTGGCTTGTTAGTGATGGCTTCCATGCAGCCTGCATTACAGCAACACAGCACTTCTTGCATGGGAGCCGTCATTAGGAAGGTTCAGCCATGGGCTCACTCACACACAGCTTGTGTGAAAGCCATCATTAAGTACAGCCAGCCACAACTATGCTCGAATGCAAGAGCAGTTGCTTCCGCCTATAAGTGCAGTCTTGACTGGCTTTTGTTAATGACAGTCTCAATTAAGGTTGCGATAGAGAGAGGCTGTGGCTCGTTGTTGTTAGTGATGGCTTCCATGCAGCCTGCGTTACAGCAACACAGCACTTCTTGAATGGGAGCAGCCACTAACAACGGTCAGCCACGGGCTCACTCAAACACAGCCTGCATAAAAGCCATCATTAAGAAAAGCCAGCCACAACTATTCTCGAATGCAAGAGCAGTTGCTTCCACCTATAAGTGCAGTCTTGGCTGGCTTTTGTTAATGACAGTCTCAATTCAGGTTGTGATAGAGAGAGCCTGTGGCTTGTTGTTGCTAGTGATGGCTTCCATGCAGCTTGCATTACAGCAACACAGCACATTTTGCATACAGAATCTGTTCTGAATGTAGTAGGACCGGCTTTTTCCTTCGCGAACGGGCGGACGAGAGGTGGTCTGTGCGCGCAGGATCGGTGAAGGGGGATATTGGGAACGCCGGGAAAAATCGGCAGTCGGCTCTCGGCCGTTGCAGGTCGCTTGTACTGTGAAACCCTGTCGAAACGCCTCGTTACGGATCGAGAATCATGGAGCCTTTACTGGAGCAGCGATACGCGATGAAGTTTTGTGTAAAGCTTGGTAAAATGGTCGAAGGGTCTCACAACATGATTAGGGAGGCCTGTGGTGATGCTGTCATGGCTAGATCAGGCGTTTTTCAGTGGCACAAGCTGTTCTGAGAAGGTAGGGAAAGAATGGAAGACGACGACCGCTCCGGACGCACTTCGACCAGCAAGACCAACGAAAATGTGTCGCGAGTGCAAAATTTACTGAACAGTGATCGTAGGATGAGTATCACAATGATTGCTGATGACTTGAGTGTTCCTCAAACCCAAGATTATGAGATCGAGACAGTGAGGAAAGTGTACACGAATTTCATGCCGCGATCGTGTTGTCAGAGGCGCAAAAGGCAACTGGAGAGCGATCTGCCAGGATCTTTTTCACCATGTGAATAAGGACCCCGACTTTTTGGACAATGTAGTGACTGGTGATGTGACCTCGGTGTTTGATTACGCCCCGGAGAGCAAGCGGCAGAGCTCAGAATGGCACACCCCTTCTTCCCCACGCCCCAAGAAAGCATGCATGAGCAAATCCAAGCAAAAGTCCATGCTCATTTGCCTTTTTGATCGACATGCATGCAGTCATCCACAAAGAGTTAGTACCACCCCGGACCAACAGTTAATGCAGTTTTTTTTGCGTGGAAGTCCTCAAAAGACTGCGAAAAAGCATTGTTCGTGCCCGCCCAGCCATCGCCAGCAATTGGCGGCTGCACCAAGACAACGCGCCAAGACACACACAGCTTTCCACGTAGTGGAGTATCTTGCCCAGCACAAGGTGGCAACGCTGCCTCAGCGGCCCTACAGCCTCTACTTGGCCCCGCCAGTCTTTTCTTCTATTCCCGAGAATAATATCGACGCTCAAAGTGAAGCATCACGAATCGATAGAGGCGGTTCAACAGGCTGTCGCGATGAAGCTAAACAGCATTCCGGTCCAGGCGTACCTCAAGGCGTACGAAAACAGGAAAACTCGTTGGCAGCAGTGTGTAGACGCGGAAGCGTGCTACTTTTAAAAATTCTAACCGTTTGTACTATTCTCATGAATAAAAAAAAAACTGAGTCCTACTACTTTCAGAATGTAGCAGCTGTCACTAACAACGGTCAGCCATGGGCTCACTCACACACAGCTTGCGTGAAAGCCATCATTAAGAAAAGCCAGCCACAACTATGCTCGAATGCAAGGGCAGTTGCTTCCACCTATAAGTGCAGTCTTGGCTGGCTTTTGTTAATGACAGTCTCAATTCAGGCTGTGATAGAGAGAGGCTGTGGCTTGTTGTTGTTAGTGATGGCTTCCATGCAGCCTGCATTACAGCAACACAGCACTT
The DNA here is from genome assembly GCF_038994185.2 of Dermacentor albipictus. Lineage (NCBI taxonomy): Eukaryota > Metazoa > Arthropoda > Arachnida > Ixodida > Ixodidae > Dermacentor > Dermacentor albipictus. Next base: position 401,337,156 of record NC_091821.1, read on the forward strand.
CTTGAATGGGAGCAGCCACTAACAATGGTCAGCCACGGGCTCACTCAAACACAGCCTGCGTAAAAGCCATCATTAAGAAAAGCCAGCCACAACTATGCTCAAATGCAAGAGCAGTTGCATCTGCCTATAAGTGCAGTCTTGGCTGGCTTTTGTTAATGACAGTCTCAATTAAGGTTGCGATAGAGAGAGGCTGTGGCTCGTTGTTGTTAGTGATGGCTTCCATGCAGCCTGCGTTACAGCAACACAGCACTTCTTGAATGGGAGCAGCCACTAACAATGGTCAGCCACGGGCTCACTCAAACACAGCCTGCGTAAAAGCCATCATTAAGAAAAGCCAGCCACAACTATGCTCGAATGCAAGAGCAGTTGCTTCCACCTGTAAGTGCAGTCTTGGCTGGCTTTTGTTAATGATAGTCTCAATTCAGGTTGCGATAGAGAGAGGCTGTGGCTCGTTGTTGTTAGTGATGGCTTCCATGCAGCCTGCGTTACAGCAACACAGCACTTCTTGAATGGGAGCAGCCACTAACAATGGTCAGCCACGGGCTCACTCAAACACAGCCTGCGTAAAAGCCATCATTAAGAAAAGCCAGCCACAACTATGCTCGAATGCAAGAGCAGTTGCTTCCACCTGTAAGTGCAGTCTTGGCTGGCTTTTGTTGATGACAGTCTCAATTCAGGTTGTGATAGAGAGAGGCTGTGGCTTGTTGTTGTTAGTGATGGCTTCCATGCAGCCTGCATTACAGCAACACAGCAGTTCTTGCATGGGAGCCATCATTAGGAACGGTCAGCCATGGGCTCACTCACACACAGCTTGCGTGAAAGCCATCATTAAGTACAGCAAGCCACAACTATGCTTGAATGCAAGAGCAGTTGCTGCCGCCTATAAGTGGAGTCTTGGCTGGCTTTTGTTAATGACAGTCTCAATTTAGGTTTCAATAGAAAGAGGCTGTGCCTAGTTGTTGTTAGTCATGCAGCCTGCATTGCATTAACAGCTTCTTGCTTTCTTATTACAAACTTCTTGGTGTCATCCACCACAAAGCCAAAATTACACAATGCAAAGAACAAAAATTATGAAATACTAGTCAAATATATGAGCGAATAATTTGTTTTCTTTTTGAATGAGCTATACGCATGGTAACTTTAATTTTTTTTTCTTCATAGCAATTGATCATTCCATTCCAAAGCAAATTGAGAGTTCCACACCATGTTGTGTTGCACTTACAAGTTGATATTGGCAATGTGACTGCATGCCACCATAGGAAAACCTTTGGGGAACTCTTAGTAAACAGCTCCACTGTGAAATTTGGTTTTACAGCTGGTATATGCCCATGGTAACAAACCACCCCTTGAAAACCCTATATGGTATATTCTAATAAACACAAAGAATAGGACATAAATGTGCTGAGAAACAGCACCATTATTGGATAGTTTATAAGTGGAAGAACTGGCAATCAGGCACCATGTAGCACCTAATTTCTCTTCACCTCTCAAGCTGTCGAGGTTCTGTAGCAGTGTGTCACGAAGGATTAAGAAACTGCATTGCAAAAAGTAACATGCCGAGTTTGTAGACTGTGCTGTTGGAGTAGCCTATAAAATTCCGTCATCATGTCGCAACATATACTTTGGCCAGACTGGCCGCTGCATTAATGAGCACCTGGAGGAGCATCTGAGCAGTCTTTACTGACACAAACGACCTGGCACCTAACAGGGCATTGCAAGATGTGCACCTGGCAAGCTCGACTCAAAGGTACATCGATATGGACCCAGGGTACTCCTGCCCAATAATTGCCTGTAGCGTTTTTTGTAGATTACTTTGATCAGAATATGCTTGCGCTTCTTATGTCTGGGTTCCTGTAACTAGAACCGTGACATAATAAAGGTGCCAGTTAAAACTATGATTTATTGCTGCTGTTGTTCTGCACAACATTGCATTTTGTTTACTAGAAACTTCTGTTTGATATCACTCCCTTGATCTTTGCGATGTAATGGCAGTTTCTCCACTCATGCTTTTTATGTCTGGAATGTATTTTTATGTCTAGCACACTTCTATACCTACTTACAAAGATTAAGGAAGCCTATAAAAACTTTTAGAAGTAAGTATAGAAGTGTGATGTACTGAAGATGTTGGTTGATAGTATTGCCAATTGTCCTTTCTCTTTGTGTCTTCCTGTTTGCACTAAGCATTGTTATGAATACGCATGAATTAGTTCTTCAATGCATCCTGCTGAGTAAAAGCACTGCAATTACAGAACATAGTTGACAAATGAAAGCAACCAAATATGCTCATGTTGCACTTCAGTAATGCCTTTTATTTGGCACCTTTTTTGCTGTAAAATGCAATACAATGCATTGTACATCCATTTCAACGCATTAATGAGATTAATGAGTAGAAGCACCATTTCATCAACTGCACAAGTCACCACAAAAGTCTAACATAAGAAAATACTTTAAAACATGCACAGTTGCTCACAGCTGTGTAATGCTTATATGTATATTCTCAATGTGAACTTCATCTGTAATGCGCACTTTCAGGGCACTTACCCCTATCACATCTCTTTGAAGTCTGGCTGGGTACAGTTGACACTAACTTTGTTGTTTTCATTTTGTCCGCTTGAAAAATATAGCATAACTAAACTGATTTAAGGTTGTCCAAAATGCGTAGTCATCTTTGTAATAAGTATACTTCGTCATTCTGCTTGAATTAAACTAATTGCATTTGTTTATGCGTTGTGTGATTTACTACAAACCAAATTAGGTGACATCTGAATCCAAGCTGGTTGGCCCAACAAAATATTTGGAATTAAAAGAACATGTGGCAAAGAGGAGTGTTCTTCGCTAGTTCAAGCCACTTGCAACACCGCTCTGCATGTTCGTTTGTCACTGGTACTTGGTTACAAGACCTGAGCTGCCTATTTTATTCTCTTGTTAGAAGTCGTCAGTCTGCACTAGTGAAGAAAGCATAGCGAGGGTTGGCATAGTTTGTGTTCCTCACCTTGTAAAGGTACAGTGGGTCAAAAAACACATGTGCAGTGTCTTCAACTATGACATTGTGAGCCGTGTTTTCCACGACAAAAGCATGCATGTGGTCGTCAAAATACTTTGTTTCAAAAATTGAACTGAAAAGAAAATATTTCTGGTCACAGGACACAATCAACACAACCTGGGCAAAGTGTGGAAGGTCATCATCTGGTACAAAGAGTGGCAGTATACAACCCACATTGATTTTTCTTTCACACACTTTGACAGAAGTCAAACTGTTCACATCTGCCATATGCATGTCAAGCTCATGCAGTCTGTCCTTCAAAAGGTCTGGTAGTGAGTTTATGTCCATTCTTGCACTACCTGTAGTAGCCACAGATTCTAGTGGTTGGGTTAATGAGTACATGAACTGCATCTGATGTCGGCGGCTCAGGGTTCCACAAATGTTCTTAAAGTTACGAGTTTTCCTTGCAAATGTTTTGAAAAATTGATGTTTTGCCTCAAAACGCATACAGGACAACTTGCACAGAGGACCATACAAAAGAATAAGCCTGGGGTAATGGATCATATAGTGCATTTTCGGAATGATTTTTACATTTGGAAAGGTTTCTCTAAATGCAATGTAAAAATCATCAATGAGGACTTGCAATTGCGCAGCTGCACCACAGCACAGTTGTGGTGCAAGTACAATGTCAACAATTGCACGCAATGCAAGGTACACATCATATGCAGCATTTCCCTTTGCAACTACATCGCCCACAAGCAGTGAAAAGAACCGAAAGAAACAAAGCTTTTCAGCAGCAGAACCTTTTATGGCTGATGTGCCAAACACTGAGTGATAGGACAGAGGAGGTAGTCGTGATTTTTTCTCCCCTCCTTGCAAGGGAAATGAGCTAAGCCTCTCATTTAGCTGATCAAGAGTGAACACACGGCATGACATAATGTGGCGCAAGATGTGTTTCATGGCAAACGGAATGACTCCTTCGAACAGGTCATGCATAACATCAGGCGGAAGGCCTTTCGTCACATCAAATGACTGAAGTGAACTTAGACAGCTTTCACCACTGATGCCATAAACATTGCTGAGGCTTGAATCAGTCTTCAACAGATTAATATGTTGAGTATGCATTTTCTGTGTTCGAATGATAAACTCTTCTTCATTCCACTTCTCACTGATGTCCTCTTTCTTTGCCAAGCAGAAACGGCAGATTGGCCCCGATGAAAAGCATTCTCGGAAACCGCCAATTTGATGGCTAGACAAGTTATCTCCACAGACATAAAGAAGAGAGCCTTTAACGAGTTCTCCATCAATCGCAACTCCTTGGGATTCTAGCTGCTGTATGTCCTCAAGTAATGGTTGGACAATTCTGTGCAATGTGAATCTGGCTACAGTGGAATTTTTCACAAGAAGAACAAGGTGCTTGCTGTCAACTTTCGAGCGAAATCGGGGTGGCAAGTTTAGAATTGTTAGATATCCAGCCAAGACTTTGTGTTTTCCACGCTTGCTTCCAATGGGATTGCAGACTTCAAATTCATCAAAGTACAGCTGTAGAGCAAAAAGTTTCTGATTGCTGGCATTCTTGAACAAGCAGTGCTCCTTGAAGTACATGCCATCAGACACATCCTGTAGAAGAGTTGAAGAAGGTTTGCGATTTGTTTGGAAAATGTCATGGGCACTTGAGACAGCCTTTAATGTTTCTAAAATTGGAATGTATTCATAGCTGTCAGAAGTACCTTGATCTTCAAGGTATACTGTTTGTGGAGGAACAAACGTATGTGAAGTTTTCCACCAGTTTTCTCGGCCTGTTTTTGTTCTGAGCTGCTCAAGTTTTTTAATAGTGGTTGCATTGAAGTCTGCTCTAAATTCTGAAATGAAGTTTATCATATCATTCGTAACTTCATTCAAGGTGCTCTCGGGTAACTGCCTGCCTTCTTGCCACTTTAGTAACAACGAAGACAGAACCATAGGACACTGAACACTGCTGTCAGGAGTGCCAACATCAACACGCTGACCACTGGTGTTAAAAATATCAACATCCAAGCACGCCTGTTCAGCTGCTTGCCCAACAGGCTGGGTGGGATAAGTTTGTAGTGTTTCTTCGAGGTTGTCAGCACGGGGTGCCAAGGATGCATCAGCTGTGGTTGTCTGGAGGAACAGATGATTGTGGTGACGGCTGACATGTTTACGGAAGGAGCTATAAAGCCTATAAGTTTTTTCACAGCCTTCCAAGTCACACTTCCAGTTGTCCTCCGTGCCATGCCAGGTGCAGAAATGACGAAAAAGAGATGACAAGGAGTGGGTCCTCTGGTGGCACCGGTTGCAAGCATATGTGTCCATGCGTGATGTACTGGCTGCAACACAAGATTACTGAATAAGCGTAACTTCCCCTCTTACGTAACTACAAAAGCCATAAAATGATCAGGCAGCAGCTGCAGCAATCCCAATAAAGAAGGCCTGTTGTTGAGGCCTGTTGGATTTTTTAATGGGATCCAACTGGTTCCAATTAGACATCATAGGAGGGCCAAGCTCCAATTTGGCTTCATGCAAAGTCCAATTAGTTCAAATTGAGCACCATGAAAAGTTCAGTTGGTTCCAGTTAGACATCACTGGAGGTTGCATGGTATGACAATTGGTCCCAAGTGGACACAATTGATGTGTAATATTGTGAAACAGCAAAGTAGTTTATACTAATATTAGCAGAATTATAATGTTAGTTTTCAAGTAGAAGATCTTTGTATTTTGGTGTGATCATTGGATAGAACAATTCAGCTTTCTATCAAGATAAATATCTCTCTTGAAATTTTACCTATTTCTCATGAACCACTGGCATCACTTTGTCAATTAATTATTGCTTACATATATAGCACCTGACATCTCTCTCATATAGTGAAATGGTGAATATTGGTTGTCAGCGAAGAGAATTGTCACAGTGTGTGTTCATGCATGAGCATGCTTCTCGAAATGAGTTTCGAGTATATCGGTATTATGTTGATGTGAGGGCCAATCTGGGTTTCATTTCTTTTCCAACTTTTTTTCCATGATGGTCCCAAAGAGTCCGATTCAGAGGCCAATTGGGTTCGACTGTGTTAAAAAAAAAATTGGTCCAATTGTTCTTGTTGGATTTTTCCAATGGGCTTCCTAAAGCAGAATTGCAAATATCTAATTAGTTCCGAATGGAAATTTCCAATTCGTTCGAGCAATTCTTGCTTTTTAATACTGGGATGCCATTTGCAGATGTGGAAGTTGATATACATATAAAAAAAACTCACTATCTTGGAGTCATTTCAACGCCAAGAGTCGGATAAAGAGAATGACAAACAAGAATGTTATTTGTAGTATATATAAAAAAAAAAGATCAAGACGACCCCCCCCCCCCCCTCTTTCTCATATGCCGACCGACAGGTGCTGCACTGCACGTGCAGAGAGCCCCACAAGAAACCAATGAAATGTTTATGAACCACTGCATCTAACTTACCCTCCATCCCTCACATTTACGTGCGAGAACTCGGCAATCACGCAGCACAGAATCACATCGATATACGATGCCGTCGATCGTTACTGCGTGCTGTAACAACGGAAATTTCGATACGCTGCTGTACCAATAGATTCTACATCATGTACGTCGTGCTTTTTTGTCTGAACTGAACGCAGCAAGAATTAACGTCAGCTCAACTGGCCGCCCGGTTAACAAAGTTAAGTTTAATTAATTACTTAATTAACGAATCATTGACACTAATCAACGAATTAAATCATAATTAACGAATCAAATGACCGGTTCGTTGATTACTTGACGGGATCATTAATTGCTTAAGTGATTAATTACATTTGTAAAATTTTCAAGTTGACCAATTTTTTGAAAATAAAAACAAATAAATATCAGGCCCTACATTACAATTTTGCTTCCAATAGTCACTATTTTCTAACTTTTTTCTCTCAAATTTAACAAATTTCATTAAGATCGACCCGGTGGTTATCGCAGAAAAGCATTTCTGCGTTTTACATGCATTTAAACATGCGGAATCAGAGTTTGGCCCAAACTAACAAAGGGAAGAATTACGGAAAGAGGCCATCATCGACAATTTCAACAAATAACTTGACCCATAAGTTCAAAGGCAGACGACACTCGAAATTATAAAAACGACAATCGAAACCAAAACACCAGTTTCGGATTGCGATACTTCTCGCAGGCGGCGCTGTGGTAGCGTCATTTCGCGGTTTGGCGCCTATATGCCAAGTCCCTTGATATTTTTTGCGTTAGATATAGGAACTTTAGGCGCCTCTTTCGGTTCGCGCTGGTGCCCGCCACTTCCTCGCGCACTTTTCAGTGCGGTCGTACAGTTATGGCAGGCACAGTTTGCTCGTTATCCTGGAGGATGGCCAAAGAAAGAAGATTTCGCTGCCAAACGGCGCCTACGCCGAATTGCTGTTTGCTTTACGCTCTCTGACCGACATCAATGATACCACTCTGGTAAGTAATTTTAATGTACTATACAAGTAGCGGGAACTGGGCGAGTTGGAATATGTTCCTGATCTATAACCGCAAGAACTTTGCCTGTATAGTTCGTTGCGCTGACAGATCATGGAAGTAATCTTAATTTAACTTTTGTGTATTGCTAGACGCCGGTTCTGTTAAAATTGCTGCAATGTTGGCATAACTGTGTTGGCGCGCTTTTCCAGTGTGGCCCGCGAAACGTTAATTCCTGACCCGTTTGCTATATAATCCAACTCGAAATTGTAGCTTTAAGAGGCTTCTTGTTGAATTACTTGCGGCTCCAAACTGACGGAGAAGTTCGTCGTGAAGGCGCGCTACTCACAAGCGCGGTTCGCGCTTACTGGCAAACTGTTGGCGCGCTTTGCGGGTCGTTGTGTCCCAGTTGAATTATTTCTAGGGCTGACTATTTCAAAGCACCACGGTATATCTGATATACTCAATGGAAGACAGTATGTGCTGCCAAAGCAAAATTATCTTTCAAAGTTAAGCTTTTTGTAGTGTAAAGCGGAACACCTGATTTATGCGGACTTCATTTTATTCTCCTTCATTCCTTGAGCTTTTCTAACTTGTGGCGTTTCTTACAATATTCCTCTTATTTTGAATGACAACTATAAGGAGTAACCTGCGCAGTTATATGCGTAATTACGCTTAGTAACTTATTACTCAGGCGCGCGAAGTCTTGTTGCGGCTTAGGATAGTTTTTACACTAGCATACTTTCGCATTACGTATTTTCATTTTGCTCTTTCATAAGCTTGCAGCAATATAGGAATGTGTTTAGGAGTGTGTAAACAGAGCATTCTTTACTTGAATTTCAACTCCAGCATTATCCAAATTATTGTGCTGTTGGGTGGGCTTTGGTTGCATGATTTCTAGCACATGTTAACAGCACAAACTTTATACAGATAACTTTGTCCCACATTTGATCTTGCACATGTGTCTAATTTTGGAGCTCTTGAATTTTCGCTGCGGCATTGTATACATTCCCCCTTGATCATATTAGACTGTTTGTGAACATGGACCATTCACCTCGGAAGGCTCGTTTCTTCATCATAATGTTAAATTTATCTGCCAGGTCCAGATGTACGACGAGGAGCTTGAAGATTACGTTGACTTGGATATGCACAGCAACATCCAAAACAAGGCCAAAATAAGATTGGCGTGGAGGATAGCCCCTGAAATGAATGTGAGTACGGTTACAGGTTGACGTAGTTGGCATCAAGTGAAAAGGGTCATAATTGTTTAATGGTTTGATAGTTGGTACATAACTTTCAGGAGAGCAGCCAGCAACCTAGGATGGAGAACCATTAAAGAAGGCTAGAGTGCACTAGTAAGAGGCAGCAGGGATTGCAGCACACTAAAACTGATAAAGCTTGCACACATATCAGCAGTTGTTTGTAAGGTACATGTAAGAATGTTAAAAAATAAACATGTTGAGGTTGTATAGAAAATCACATTTTTTAGTAGATGACAATGTCTTGTTTGCCAGCATTTTGTATCCATTAGATGAAGGGTGCAAAATGGTGCGCATACACAGAGGACATGCAAAACATGGCACTTGTCTTGCCTTTCTCTGTGTATTTGTCTCAATTTGCAGTTCTCTTCTAATAGCTATGTTTCGCAAATAGCCAAAGAAATACTTCAAAGAATCCTGTGCCCTCTTCACTCAGCTTTCTGCCTCGCTTGCTGCCTGGACACCTTAAAGCTGTATCAGGCATTGGAAAATGCCAGGCTTTCTACATTGCAGTTTTACAAAACAGAAAGCTGTTTAGGCACAATTAATTTTTCAAAGGACTGACAGGTGATTTTTAAGGACAGAGATTTTTATGATGCAACAATAAACTCGTCCTCAGAAGTGTTTATACCTCCAGCAGTTGCTTCCGAAGGTGCAGAAAAATTTAATAAGCAATTTTTCGGAGCAACCCTAATCGGAGCAACCCTAAAACACATTGCCCCCATGCTAGCAACACTGAAGAGTAAGAGCGATGCCGTTAACCTGCCTCGTAAATTGGGAATGCAGAATGATGAGTGGGTTTCACTACATAGGGTTTCTGTCGTACGTCGTTCTTTTTTTTTCAATGTGAAGCATTCTTTGCGAACTTTGGCCGCATTGAGTGTGTCTATCTACCTATCTTGCTTCTATTTCGGTGGGGCTGGTGGTGTCAACCAACTTGAGCTGCTGGGTATGTGCTCACGGTCTCGCTGCCGTGTGGTCACAACATTACTGTCAGTCGAGCTGCATTATCCGACTCTCGCATCTGATTCTCATTTACTACCTGTGCTGAACCAGACGACCTGCGCAAGATACTGGTATGTCGACTGCAGAACAGCGGATGGTGGCTGCCTTTGCACGAACAGCAAATTGATAGCAAGTTTTCCCCCTCATGCACGCTATCAGCCCCTGCACACAAAGAAGCTCTTGAAAAACTGAAGCTTCGTCAGGAAATGCATGAACTTGTACATTGCGCTCTTTAGAAGTTTACTTGAGCAGCTCTAGGATCGTGTACCACAGAGGTACTACTTGGTGCAGAGAAAAGGGGATGTGTTTGCCATGATTGAGCAACGAGGCAAGCCCACGTTCTTTCTGACCCCCAGCTTGTCTGAACTCCACAATGAGCGTCAAGTAATTGAGAGAGTCAAGGAGCTGGTGGAGGCACACCACCGCAGGGTCGACGCTATAGCCAGCTACCTACAAAATGCATCGCATGACTTCGATTCCCACTGTACGTGGGATCTGCATAGTTTCTTTTAAATGGAACCAGCATATCTGCTTACGATCCTTTCACTTGCAGACAGTTTCGTGTCTGAAGCCATGCATACTTTCAACTGGTTGCATGAATGTGTAACATGAATTTACTTTTACTGAAGTAATCCAGGCTTCATAGCATGATTACAGTATAAGGATATTGAAAAAAATTACAGAAATTTCAGGACTGTTATCTGGCTGTTACACCGATGTGCAGGCGTCCAGTGAAAAAGATTGTTAAAATAAAAATAAATAGTGTTAGCAAACCGCATGAAAAGTCCAAGAATGGAAAGGAAATTATACATCATAGCAGTTTCAATGGTTTGCAATTAAGGCATGTTAATTGAAATAATATAGTATAATATAGTAATGAGAAATAATAGGTTATCAGAAAATTGTAGTATTCTGTTTTAACTGCTGTATTAACAGAGCATTCACCTTATGAATACTTACATGTAGCGTGAACAAACAAGAGCAGTCACAGTGCCTCCAGACTTGCCTAATGCGTTTCCATATATTGACTATGTGCGTAGCTCGCAATATTCTACATGTCCTTGCTATATAAGCTCAGCCTTGTTCTATAAATAGCTCACTTGAGCTGTAAATATAGGTTCGAAGTGGAAGTATGTTTAATGGGTATATGCGTAATGAACACCCACTATGAAGACCTTGACTTGGAAGTGGTGGGGGTGTGCACAGTTAAAACAGTTACTTTACTGTCTTGACAATTCATTCATTAAGCTACATTGCACTGCCTCATGTTTTCCGTTTGAAAAGTTAAATATATGTGCATCTCGCAGCGTGCAGGCCCTGCGTTTGCTGTTCGAGGTGGAAGCAACACGGAAATGACTCAGTCTAGGTAAATTATTAGTACCGAAAGGGAAAAACCACACATTTTGGGATGTTAGTGTTTCTTATTACTATTTTTTTTTGGTTACTTAGCTATATAAAGCAATCTGTATATTGCCTTGCAGTGCTGTTACAGAATGTGCAGAGCAGGTGCAGCATGTACAGTCTGTGCCGTTGGAGAAGGAGAAGGACTACTTAGATTTTGTACTACCCTCTTTCCAATTAATTAATACCCTCGTCCCAATTAATTGTGCAGTGCGACGTGCCATTATCAACAAACTGTTTGCAGCTTGCTTCAAGATAGCTTGGTGAGCGCTCCATTATGCTTCTATTGCTTTCAGCTTTAATTCGGTATTTTGACTACTCAATGACTCAACCTTTCATCATAAGTGTTCAGCGTTGCCATAAGATGTTGGTCGTGATATAGTTGCACAGAATACACTACCTGTGTGATAACTTTTTCTGCTTGCTGTAGTGCCAGGACACAGAAATGCTTCCAAAGCAAGCAGAATCTATCTAAATGTATTAGTGCACCATTTAACACTGTTATGATGATATCAATTGTCACGTACAGCGCATACATAGACGAGGGACAAAAGGATGACGTAGACAAGCCCTGTCCCTCGTTTTTGTCCCTCGTCTATGTATGCGCTGTAAGTGACGATTGATACCATGGAATACCAGCTAGCCCGTACCCAAACCTTGCATCTGTTATGATGAGCCCAGAATTCGGTCTTAAGTCTGGGAAATGTTCTAGCTTGCTTGCCCTCCTTGAGGTAACTGCCCTCCTTTACGAGATAACATCACCCTATGACCCCTGCTACATCCTGAGTGGACACTGGCAACCAGCAGGCCACAAAGAGGAGGGGGGCACTGATGTAGCAACATGACAATGCTGCGATGGCACCCACTTCACCTGGTCCAGAATGTGTCAACACCAATTGGCACTCAGTTTTTTAAAGTGCTTGTAACTACTAATTGCAGCATCAAGTGCAGATTTCAGAGTGGAAAAAATTCCGAATTGGTGCTCAAGGGGCCCTAAAACACTTTTCTAACTAATTGTAGAATGATGTCACTGTAAAGTATCATCAGCCTGGTTACGCCCACTGCAGGGCAAAGGCCTCACCCATACTTCTCCAACTACCCCGGTCATGTACTAATTGTGGCCATGTTGTGCCTGCAAACTTCTTAATCTCATCCGCCCACCTAATTTTCTGCTGCCCCCTGCTACGGCTCCCTTCCCTTGGAATCCAGTCCGTAACCCTTAATGACCATCGGTTATCTTCCCTCATTACATGTCCTGCCCACTGCTGTAAAGTATGTTGCCTAGCAAATCTTGTGCCTCAAAATTTGTTGTGTACTTCAAGCATAAGTAGAGTTAGAGGTATTATTGCACTGATGCAGTTTTCTCTCTCCTTTCATGTCCACTAGCATGCCAGAAGCTACACAGGGGGCTAACAAGGCCTCGCGCAAAATTTGGGAATTTAAAAATATTTTTTGTGATGCTACTTTTGGTTCAGCCGTGCATGACGCACTCTCAATGCGAGATGGGCACTTGTGCTTAAGCTATGTCATTCACAGAGGCTAATCAGAACACAGTTGTCAGAGCATTGCACTGGTGAGAGGACACATTGCAGCACCCTGTGGTGGCTGTAGTATCTATGCCATGCTGCTACATAGCTCTGGTGTGATCTCCCACAGTGCGCAGCAGACGCAGCTCCACAAAACTCGTGTGTAGACAGAAGTACAAAGACGAAAAATGTTTTTAGTCTTTGAGATCACTTCCATGTGTATTTTGCATTTATTATACTTAAGATTAGCATTTAATTAAAACTGGCAAATATTTTGCACTGGTTTTTCTTGGGAAAAAGAATACAAAATTGCCCATTTATTAATTGTATGATTATTTCACCTGATGTACAGGTACCCTTCTAGACAGTTGTACCGCGTAGCTGCTGAGAGGCTTGTCAGTGCATACCCACACCTTGCTGACAGAGTTGGCAGCGGAAATGGCCTGGTAAGTTTCATACATCCCATACTGTCGCCATATTTACATTTCTAAGAAAGAAATATCATTTCTACCTCATATGGACAATTCGACTGCACCATGTATCTGCACTTCTGAGCTGCCATGTTATATTATGGCTGTTGATTCTCGTGGTCATGTAGAGATGATCAAAGGGATAAACTTTATGTTGTCTGGTGTTTTACTTTGTGCTAATAATGACGTGTATGTTTCAGTTCATCCAAAACTTCTCCTTTGCTACAGATAAGCTTTTACAAACAGTGTTCATAGTTTGTCATGGAGTATGGTCATGAAGGAAAAGAAATAAGTGACGGGACTCATCTGGGAGTTTAATCTGAGCCCAGCATCAAATTAAACTGTTGCACCACTTGTTCAGCAGCTATCTGCCTATCAGCAAGCGATACGGCATCAACTTATGATTCATCAAGTAGCAACAGTTGGCCACTTCATTTTTTGCCGTTGTGGCCTGTTTGACTGCATTGAAATTGCTTGCACCATTTCACGTCATAGGCTGCAGCATTGTTATTGTGCACTGCAGCCAGGTTGGCATGTTTTCATGGCATTAGGTCCGTTTAAATGCAAAAAGTGAATCACTGTTGGGGCTTCTACCAGCTTTATGATGCATGCTGCGATCATTGTTTTGATGCCCTAGGGGTGTTCTGCAGCATTATATATATATATACATATATTCCGCCGGAACTAGACGTACGCTAACTTTTATGTTGTTATGCCTATTCCAAGTTTATGGCGTGGATGTTGCAAACTTTATGGCCGGACCTTCTGTTAATAAGCAATTATGTTCGATGCATAAAACAAACTGCAATTATGGTCATACTTCTATGTGTATACAGGCAATACCAATAAACTTCTAAGTACTTTTAACAGTAGTGATATGTTTCCAATTCTTCACAGGACTCGTGGGTCATGGCATTAAGAAACAAATTCAAGAACATGCGTAAGAAGGCAGAGAATTGCTCCGAAGAAATGTTGGCAAAAAAAAAGGCACTTCCTGGTCAAGCGGAAACAGCAGGTGGCTTCTGGTGAAGCTACAAACAAGAAGTTATGCCGCCTTTTTGTGAGTTGCAGCTGAAAAGCTTTCCGACATTTTCCAACAGTACTATGGTCGAGCAAGTGCACTGCCATTTTGTGGAGCTGTAAATTGCTTGAAAAACTGAAAGTGACAGACCTAGGACAGTATACAGTCGCCGACCGTTTATTCGGACCTCACGGGGACTGCGGAAATGTCCGAAAAAGCACATTAAGGAAAAAAGAAGTTTCATTTCCACGCACTTATTCAGGCTTGGCAGTAGGCTTGAAGAAATTGTGAATGTGCCATTGCACGCTGTTCCATGTACACGCAATCAGATATGCTTAAATCTCTGAGAGGGTCGTACGGTCACTATAGGCAGCTGAAAGCACAGTCACTGCTTGTACTCGGAGTCGTCCGGTGGTGTAGCAGAAACCTGACGAATGATATTGCCGTCGTCGAGCTCTGCACACGTCAGTACAGCAGTGTTAGCACCTGTGAAACTGCCAAATGAGATGGTGTCCAGAATCGCAATGCAACTATTGCGCAGGTCTGGGCAGGAGATTTTCGGTGTCAGTAGGGAGCACATCTGAAGGCGACAAGTCCTAGGCCTCCCGGCACCCGCTTGCCGGCATTCCCCAGCGCAGTCTGCGCGGGCACTGTCGGCGCCATTAGACACTTAATGTGATGTTTCCCTATGCCGCGTTGGATCATCACTTCTACACAGCATACAAAGCAAACACCACCATGCTGACACCAGTTGGACAAAGGAAAACGTAACCTATTCTCACCGTCGTGCACAAAGAAGAAACAAATCAGCTGCTAAATTATCTTGACATGGCTTACTAAGCTGAGACCGGAACTGCTGTAGCCACTCTATAGAAGCAGGCAGAAACGATGATGATGAGCGGGGATTTGCAGTAGCCACTTCATGGGGCAGCAAGGAAGCTCCGTTCAAAACAAATATGGCATTCAGCAAGTCGAACCATGCACTGGTCAGAGTCTGTGCATGGTGCTCTCAATCGACTTGGCTCAAGGAGTGTCCGAAAAATCAGACGAGAGGTTGCAAGGTGTTCGAACTTTCGGCAGTTGTATACTAATTATACATTATGGTCTATGGGGAGAATGGTCGTGCCGCGAAGCAGACCGAATAATCGAGCGTGTCCGAATTTTTGGACTGCAAGTCCGAGAAATCAGTCGGTGACTGTAGTATCATGCAGCCAGTATTTCCAGGCAGTGTATAAAACCGGAGGTCACAGGGAAATGAGGGAGGGGGCTTGCACGGAACACATGCATGAGAGTAATGACTTCTCTCCTCTACACAATGATACCAAAGTAAAGGAAGTGCAATTGCAAAGATCTAAGCAGTAATAGTGCAACATCTTTATGTTGCAGGTGGTTTAGCAAGTGACCCCTTTTGCTGACCGAACTGAAAGACCTTTCACACGGGAATCCTGAAAATTGTAACTGACACAAAGAAAACGCAGCTTACAAATCGCGTAATGTTCCAACTTAGAGAGGGAAAAAATATATTTATGATTTCATAATTTATACTTTATTTGCAGAACGTTGTTCAATGAAATAAAATAAATTTAGTTGTTTGCACAAGCCTATAGCATGAACAAGAAAGGGTGAACCTAGCTTTTCAACGAGAGGGGCAAGAAAGGACATTTTTGGTTATCCTTCAGTATGTCTCATAACAGTAAGCTTCTTTACGAATTCAGCCTGTGCATACTTTGCTACATGCTAAAGAGGCAGCCAAGTGTATTTTGTCTTACATGCAGTTATTCGCTATGTTAGTGGCAAAATTTGAAAAAACGGAAACTTCGAAAGTGAGTTTGTGCATGCAAATTAAAAAAAATCAATCATGTTCATTGTCATTCACATTTCCCCAAGGTTATCTACTGCGATCAGTTATGTTATATGCAAAAGCATAGTGCGTTATCTTGTTCTGAGTGCAAAAGAAAGCCATGAATAATGTATAGGCTATGGTGACCATTGGCATCTCTTAAAAAGTTGCATGTCAGGTCTTATGATGGCTTCCATTTGTTCCATGAACTAAAAAGCAGTCTACAGTGATGCTGAAGGACTGCAGGTGTTTTCTTATACATACACACCACAGAAATAAAAATTAAGTTTGAGTTGGAGCCATTTGTTTTAGTGTAAGTTTGGTTCACATGATGACCAAAACAGATTTCATGCATCTCTAGTCAGCTGCTGTTCTTTGACTTTTGAGTGAAAGATTAGCAACTATTAGCTGCATCTATTGAAAAGCATTCGGGTTCCTTCTGTATTGCTGCACGTTGCTTCTTAGTCCATGTAACATATGGAAGCAATAATTAAACCTAAATAGAATTTTCATCAGATTTACCATTGGCATACACATCACTCGGGCTTGGGTTTAAAACACTTATGCCATATCGCAGTACGACACTAAAGCAGAGGCTGCGGGGCACTGATAAATGCAGCATATGCACCATTATTGATTGCTTAGCTTGTATTCAAAACAGCATACCCACTGTTCCATCTGTAGAGAGTTAATTTAAACACACAAAATTTGTAAGCTAAACTTCTGACAGTAGGTGGGGCACGTGCCTGTGGCCTGTGTTCTGGTGCTGTGTCTCGGCAGGGAAGCCAGGGTGAGTGAATATAGCAGGTCCATTTGCACATTGACAGGCTAAAGAATCAACATATAAACTGTTGAATAATCAGATAAAGCGACAACGAAGAACCAGCTATGTGGCATGAATTGTTTGCTGAACCTATATGCAAAGAAAAAAAATTGACATGAGCTGAGGATTGACAGGGAAGCCATGCCAAGCCAGTGTGGAATCTGCACTTTGACAGGTATTGGAATTAGGGAACTTTTCAAAGTTCTGAATTGGGAGAAAGTGACGACAAAGTAAGCTGTAGCATGCAATGTCTGCTGTAACATACATGAAAAAGACCCAAAGGGATGGAGGCGCAGTGAGAAAGAAAGGGGAAGGGGCCATTAAAAGGGTTAAGCAAGGCAAGATTACACGTATATCATCATCAGCCTGGTTACGCCCACTGCAGGGCAAAGGCCTCTCCCATACTTCTCCAACAACCCCGGTCATGTACTAATTGTGGCCATGCTGTGCCTGCAAACTTCTTAATCTCATCCGCCCACCTAACCTTCTGCCGCCCCCTGCTACGCTTCCCGTCCCTTGGGATCCAGTCCGTAACCCTTAATGACCATCGGTTATCTTCCCTCCTCATTACATGTCCTGCCCATGCCCATTTCTTTTTCTTGATTTCAACTAAGATGTCATTAACTCGCGTTTGTTCCCTCACCCAATCTGCTCTTTTCTTATCCCTTAACGTTACACCTATCATTCTTCTTTCCATAGCTCGTTGCGTCGTCCTCAATTTGAGTAGAACCCTTTTCGTAAGCCTCCAGGTTTCTGCCCCGTAGGTGAGTACTGGTAAGACACAGCTATTATATACTTTTCTCTTGAGGGATAATGGCAACCTGCTGTTCATGATCTGAGAATGCCTGCCAAATGCACCCCAGCCCATTCTTATTCTTCTGATTATTTCTGTCTCATGATCCGGATCCGCCGTCACTACCTGCCCTAAGCAGATGTATTCCCTTACGACTTCCAGTGCCTCGCTGCCTATTGTAAATTGCTGTTCTCTTCCGAGACTGTTAAGCATTACTTTAGTTTTCTGCAGATTAATTTTTAGACCCACACTTCTGCTTTGCCTCTCCAGGTCAGTGAGCATGCATTGCAATTGGTCCCCTGAGTTACTAAGGAAGGCGATATCATCAGCGAATCGCAAGTTACTAAGGTATTCTCCATTAACTTTTATCCCCAATTCTTCCCAATCTAGGTCTCTGAATACCTCCTGTAAACACGCTGTGAATAGCATTGGAGATATCGTATCTCCCTGCCTGACGCCTTTCTTTATTGGGATTTTGTTGCTTGCTTTATGGAGGACTACGGTGGCTGTGGAGCCGCTATAGATATCTTTCAGTATTTTTACATACGGCTCGTCTACACCTTGATTCCGTAATGCCTCCACGACTGCTGAGGTTTCAACAGAATCAAACGCTTTCTCGTAATCAATGAAAGCTATATATAAGGGTTGGTTATATTCCGCACATTTCTCTATCACCTGATTGATAGTGTGAATATGATCTATTGTTGAGTAACCTTTACAGAATCCTGCCTGGTCCTTTGCTTGACAGAAGTCTAAGGTACTCCTGATTCTATTTGCGATTACTTTAGTAAATAGTTTGTACGCAACGGACAGTAAGCTGATCGGTCTATAATTTTTCAAGTCTTTGGTGTCCCCTTTCTTATGGATTAGGATTATGTTACCATTCTTCCAAGATTCTGCTACGCTCGAGTTCATGAGGCATTGCGTATACAGGGTGGCCAGTTTCTCTAGAACAATATGTCCACCATCCTTCAACAAATATGCTGTTACCTGATCCTCCCCAGCTGCCTTCCCCCTTTGCATATCTCCCAAGGCTTTCTTTACTTCTTCCGGCGTTACCTTTGGGATTTCGAATTCGTCTAGACTATTGTCTCTTCCATTATCGTCGTGTGTGCCACTGGTACTGTATAAATCTCTACAGAACTCCTCAGCCACTTGAACTATTTCATCCATATTAGTGATGATATTGCCGGCTTTGTCTCTTAACGCATACATCTGATTCTTGCCAATTCCTAGTTTCTTCACTGTTTTTAGGCTTCCTCCATTCCTGAGAGCATGTTCAATTCTATCTATATTATACTTCCTTATGTCAGCTGTCTTACGCTTGTTGATTAACTTCGAAAGTTCTGCCAGTTCTATTCTAGCTGTAGGGTTAGATGCTTTCATACATTGGCGTTTCTTGATCAGATCTTTCGTCTCCTGCGATAGTTTGCTGGTATCCTGCCTAACGGAGTTACCACCGACTTCCATTGCACACTCTTTAACGATGCCCACAAGATTGTCGTTCATTGCTTCAACACTAAGGTCCTCTTCCCGAGTTAAAGCCGAATACCTGTTCTGTAGCTTGATCTGGAATTCCTCTATTTTCCCTCTTACCGCTAACTCATTAATCGGCTTGTTATGTACCAGTTTCTTTACTGCTAACTCATTAATCGGCTTGTTATGTACCAGTTTCTTTCGTTCCCTCCTCAGGTCTAGGCTAATTCGAGTTCTTACCATCCTGTGGTCACTGCAGCGCACCTTGCCGAGCACGTCCACATCTTGTATGATGCCAGGGTTAGCGCAGAGTATGAAGTCTATTTCATTTCTAGTCTCGCCGTTTGGGCTCCTCCACGTCCACTGTCGGCTATCCCGCTTGCGGAAGAAGGTGTTCATTATCCTCATATTATTCTGTTTCGCAAACTCTACTAATAACTCTCCCCTGCTATTCCTAGTGCCTATGCCATATTCCCCCACTGCCTTGTCACCAGCCTGCTTCTTGCCTACCTTAGCATTAAAGTTGCCCATTAGTATAGTGTATTTAGTCTTCACTCTACCCATCGCCGATTCCACGTCTTCATAGAAGCTTTCGACTTCCTAGTCATCATGACTGGATGTAGGGGCGTAGACCTGTACAATCTTCATTTTGTACCTCTTATTTAGTTTCACAAGAAGACCTGCCACCCTCTCGTTAATGCTGCAGGCTTGCTCTTCAGAAATATTTACCTCTGCATTCTTGTGGTTTCGCTGCATCATTTCAGTTACTGCATCTCGGTAAAGCCAAATGAAAACACCGTATAAGCACGCTCGCTTGCCCATCAATAGTTGAAATTCGAAGGACTACTAAGTGGCGTTCAGTTGGACATTAGTGCTTTCGCATTCAAAACTTGTAAAAAGGGCTTGATTTTCTTTGTGTTTCAGCATTGCAGTCATCTTGTAGCATATGGGGAAACTGCCGAGTCATTGAGGCTGCACAATGAATGGCTACAAGACAATGCTGGCTGCCAAGATGAAGAGGCAGTAAGGCCGAGGCTGCTTGCAACAGCAAGAGAGAGGCATGATCAACTTCGCAGCCTTACGCTGTCAGATGCTTTGTTGCTGTTCCCCTTTCTGGCAACTGAGGCATCGGTATGCTTTAGCAAGAGCTTTTGTAATCTTTTTTGTTTTTGTTTTACTGGGTTCTTAGCTTTAGGTTAAGGCAGCGGCTTAAGTGTTTCAGTCAGTAATTCTGGCATTTTTCTTTCAGGACAAAGCAAACAAGTGTGTGTATTGCAGTGACAAAATAACATAGGATAACAAAACTGAGTTGTATTTTGGGATGAGTAAGCTTAGCAAACTCTTTTGTAATGATAAAGTAATCACAAGAGCACAACCATAAGATGCTCAGCATATGAAGTGTGTAGAATATATGCATCAGCATAGTGCTATAAACAAGGTTAAAAAAATTTTAATACAGTGTTCCACCAGTCACATTTGTCTTCAAAGATGTGGTACAGTCACATACCAATGATTTATACATGTTCATACAGCTTCAAGGTACTGCCATTCGCCCAATGGGCATAATTTATATGGAGAGGCAATGTTTTAGATGTCTTACAACTCACCGGTTGACTTAATTGAAAGGTGCCTTTATTGCTGTTGGTTGTGTAAGAAGAAAACAGGGAAGGCAGAGAAAGCATAGTGGAAACTAATTGCTTGATTGAAATGTGGAAGTATAACAAAAAGGCAAATGAAAGGAGCGAAGGACAACAGGTACAGTAGGGAGCCAAGTTATGTGTGCGTTTCTTCAAGACTACAATAGTGACTATTATACCATTCACTTTTTTTGGTTCACCGCGCACATAATGTGGTGATAAGCCCTTCTTTGGCATTAATTCTTCCTGTCGAGAACTCTTCTACCCAATGAGTGAGAAGAATGAAGTGACCAAAGGTGCTTGATTGTGAGTTACTGCTATAAAAGAAAACACTCAATGAATATAGATGAACTATGTGTGAATAATTATTTCTTATTTAAACATGCCACTCATAAGGCAGTTACAAAAAAAGTGGACTAAAAGACGATTTGCTACTTGTTTATTTGTCCACTTTCATTTCCCTTTTTCTTATCGCTTCTACGTTTGAATCAACCATAATTTACCTGGCTTTCTTGGTTTGTTGACTGTTTTCTTATGTAGTAACTAACAAGCAATTTTAAATTCGACAGTATGCTGATGCCGTACGAAGGTTTATTGGCTGGTTGCTTGCTCCTAAGCTTATGTACTACTATGTGATGCCTGCTCTAAGAGGTGTTTGACATCTGCTGCCTTGGCTGTCCTTGCACAATTGGTTCTCGCTATTGCATTAGTTTGCTAGTAGATCAAAGAATTCTTGAACATTCTTTCTTTTCTTTCCAGCTTCTCGTGGAGTTTGACCTACTTTTCCAAAGAAACGTGATGGAGGCAATGGAGAATGGCTGCAAGCAGCTTGGTTACACTATTCTGAGCTTTGGAGAGCCAGAAGAGATTGTGGCATTTTCCG
Source organism: Dermacentor albipictus (assembly GCF_038994185.2). NCBI lineage: Eukaryota > Metazoa > Arthropoda > Arachnida > Ixodida > Ixodidae > Dermacentor > Dermacentor albipictus. The sequence continues at coordinate 401,358,735 of NC_091821.1, forward strand.
AAGTGGGATCCGGTAAATATGTTTCTATGATGACGCTCTTAAAGGGCAACTCGCATTTATTCAACCATATTGTAACATTGTCATATTCAAATGGCATTGGCAGTTCTGTCACCCGTAGGGTGATTTAGTTTGCTTAGAAGTTCACCATTAATTTTTAATAACCAATAAATGAGATACCGAAATAGGTAGCTGCTTCGTGTGACAATAGATCCTACACCACCATAATGTAAACATGCAGTACATGTGGTGCTAACGCCAAAGAAGCCAAGCGGATCATTTCTCCTGACACAGGGAGCTCTTACAGACTTTCCAAACTAGGCAGTGGCAATTTAAGTGAGGATTCCAGCCACAGTAACGGTATTGTCTCTGATGTCACAAACACAGTGGCCAGTAGAAAGTCGCGAGTCAAGAATGCAACCAATCTTTAAAATTCATCTTCAGCCGTATAGTTTGGTACAGATACTCAGAGGGCAAAAGAGAACACATATTCCAAATTTTATTAAAATCAGTGGACATAGAAAAATCGCCGGTGTTGCCCTTAAAGGGAGTTCAGGAATTGTTTTTTGTGGGGTGATGGCAACTGCGGTGGTGGTGGGGTTGGTATCGGGTATCAGAAAGTCGGCAATGCTGGTTGAATTGAAACCTTGAATATCTTTTTACTTGTACTTGTCAAGAGTTATAAAGCAAGTTGTTTTTTGTATACCTTACTCAACTATATTTGTGCTGCTTACCTAAGCCAGTAATGGGCAATTATTATGTGCTTTCTCAGTTCTCCAACGTAGAGCTGAGTTAACCTAAATGAGCTAGTTAAAGGGCTCTTAAGTCACCTCTGGCTTTTTTTGCACATTGTATAAACATGCACATCGTATAAGTCATTCTGTAATGACCATCTTTGTGAATGTAGCAATGCTATGCTCTGCGAAGAACCCAAAAATTTTTAAAAGAATATTGTGCTCTTCTCCCGGCTTTTCTGCTCCCTCCTTTGCATGCTGTAATGCACGCAGGGTGTTGTCACAACCCTTACTTTTCGCTGCCCTGCATGGAGTTGGTGGGAATATGCAGAGAGAACAGAGTGCAGTGAGGAGGGTAGCAAAGGCCTGTAACTTTGCTAATACGGAACCTTTGAAAAAATTCTGGTTGTATGTTCATTGTGAACACTGCTGCCACTTCAACATTTTTGAGATGAGTGGTTTAGTGGTTGTCTAATGTGATGTTCTGAATTCTTTGTGATCTTATTCTGAAGTGTTGTAACCATAGTTTTCTCTACAGTTAAAAAATAGGATGTATGTATGTTTCGATATGTGGAATATTTGGCAGTATGTTACGAAACCATGAAACATGAGGGAAAGCATCTAAAAGAAATGTTAAAATATGCCATAATTCTAAGGGTGGAGCAAGCGCGCGAGTTTTCAGCACATACCATTTCTTCCCGTTTCATTGAGCAGCAAGCAGACGAAACTAGACCCACAGTCATTGCTACTGGTGGTAATCATCCATTGGAAGATTAAAGCACAAGTTATTTCACTAGTTATGTGTACCTCAAGTGTTTATCACAGTAGATGAATTACCCATGCAGGGATCTGAGGCACTATATAAAAGCTGTAAGCTGTTTGGTGTGAAAGGTTTCCTAAGCATTCTACAATATCTGATTTCTTTTTTAACAGAGGATGCTGTTCTGGCAGTTCTGCAGTTTGTAGCAAAGCGCTGCAAGGAGCCCATAGATAGCATCATTACGCAGGTGAGTGCCTGTAGGATTCTGACTATCAAGATGCTTCTGTTGCATTTATCATTCTGATTGGCTTTCTGTTCACTTTGTGTTTCAGTGTGCTACATTTGGCTATTAAAATGATTACACAGGAATTAAAACCAGATTGTTTAATTCTTATTAGACTTGCACGCAAGGACGGGACGTCGAACAAAGAAGGGACAATATGCGCAAACTTCAGCTGGTTTTTATTGTGACAGCGACATATATATACGCTTCCACAATCGGAAAGAAAAAAACGGGATGGCAAGAAAACAAGCAAAACCATGTGCAAAACTGCATAGCCACTAGTGAAACCAAACATCACTGTCATACCTTTTCACCGCCCAGAAGCAATATATGTGATATATATGATATAAGCGATATATGTGAGAAAATAATATCGTGCATCTCTTAAAGATAGGATAACACCCATTGCATGACTTGCAGTGTTCTGCCATGTGGCCTTCGATGCCTTGCTTTACCTTGCGGTGATGTTCTGCTAGCCTCGTTTACGTATCGGCTGGTTTGACCGATATAACACTTGCCGCACGTCAAGGGAACCCAATATACTACACTTTCTTTGCATGCAACGAACTCGTGCGGTGTTATATCGGGCGTTATATCGGTCAAACCAGCCGATGCATAAACGAGAGGCTAACAGAACATCACCGCAAGGTAAAGGAAGGCATTGAAGGCCACATGGCAGAACACTGCAAGTTATGCAATGGGTGTTATCCTATCTTTAACAGATGCACTATATTATTTTCTCACATAAATTGCTTAACCAGGGAGATAGTTGAAGCCAGAGAAATCCTTTGGCATGATCAGAGTTGTGTTAGTGCCCCATCTGTAGCATTAAGGGATAAGGAAGTGAGGTTTCTGGGCGGTGAAAATGTATGACAGTGACAACATTTGGTTTCGCCGGCACATGTGGCTATGCAGTTTTGCAGCAAACCTGGTTTTGTTTGTTTTCTTGCCATCTCATTTTTTTTTCTGATTGTGGAAGCGTTTATATATGTTGCTGTCACAATAAAAGCCAGTTGAGTTTGCGCATATTGTGTGTCCCTTTTTTGTTTGACGTCCCGTCTTTGTGCGTGCAAAACGCTAATAAGAACCATGTACAACCAACTCGCCCAAAACCTAATGCTTTTGTTTATTTCCTCTAACTGCCACAGGATACTTTTGCCAATAGGCATCATGCTTTTAAAGGACACTAAAGGCAAATATTAAGTCAAGCTGAAATGATCAATTAGAGCTCAAGAACATTTAAGGCCTCACTATTATCTTGAACCAAGCTTTAGTAATCGAGAAATTTACGTAAGGGCAAGAGACGATCAGACTCCCCCAGGACATTCAAGTACTAGCCTGATGACAACGGCACTCATTATAACTGTCACTAGTTATCAACCACTTGTAATAGATAATTCTATTGCAATGTAAGATGAAAAAGATGTCCAGTTCTATTTCATATTTAGAAAAAGGAAGCCCTGACAACCACGCGGGTGGTTGAAGGGTTTCATTTTCTCCACTCTATCGCCTGTATTTTCACATTCCAGTAGTTATCGTGTAGTGCTGAGCTGGTTTTGCTGGCTCAAGAAACTGGCGTACTGCGAGTAGCAGAAAATGCCACATCCACACCACTTGACCAAGAGCAGCTGCAGCAGCGAATCCAACACTCTCCCTTTGCTCTGTTGCTTCTTGGCTGCGTGCTTGCGCTTTCTGCAGAAAACTGTGATGTCTGTTGGGCACAGTTTTACTCACCGATGGCAGTAAAGGGCGGTGACTGCGTATGCAAAGTCGCCACTTGCGGGCTGCTTATATGAATTGCGCCAAAGGCATCCGAACCCTTCAAACATGATTTTATCTTTTCTTGGCACGAAACAAGTGCAGTGAGGTTTCTGGAATTATATTTTGACAATCTACATTGACTTAGTATTTGCCTCTAGTGTCCCTTCAAGTACCGCATGTTTGTCGGGGGCATGGAGGTGGCTATCTTAATCTTAATGAAAAAGTTGTAATCAGTTGTCTGAGTGTCATGTACAATGAGACCATTGTTTTCTATGCAAAAGTATAGAACTGCCTGGTGAGCCAGAACTGCCTTGTGCAAATTTTTACGAATCCACATTTGGTTAAGTACTAATAGAAAAGTATTGTAGCTATAGCTCTAAGAATATTTAGCGACAGACTACATGTCAGTTGCCTCAATTGCAACTGATTACCGCAGAGTATCACTGCTACAATATCAAAAGCAAGAACGAAGTGTTGCATATTAGAGATTTTTCTTTATTTTTATTTGAATTTATGTAGTGCGCGGTTTCAAAATTTTGCCAACCTGTTGCCATGAAAGTTTGAATTTCGAGCAAGTATCTCTTCCCTCAACAGCACTAAATGTCCCACGAGAGGTGCTCAAGTTTGGCCAGATCAGTAAATGACCTTTATGATAAAATACTCTTCAAAAAAGCAGTCTGACTTTCCTAAAATAAGTTTATTGGCTTTACTAAAGCAACCTTAAAAAACAAGTTGCATTATTTTAGTTTTGGAATTGGAAAATGAGAAACGTGGCTGGATAAATGGTTCCACCATTGCGACACATGCGGTCTGTATGTGCTTGTAGCAGGTTCCTTTACGGCACAAAACGGAATCGAGGCTTTTGACCTGTAGTCTATTGCTAAGTATTCTTAGAGCAGTACCCACCATCCTTTGCTTTGGGAGCCAACCAAAATGTGAATTCGGAAAGATCTGCAACAAGTACTTTAACTCATTAGGTGCTTATATTTTCTTTGTGAAGCCAAATGTTTCTTGAAAACTAATTTTGTCCTCAGCACTTGGGCAGCAAAAACAAACGAAAGAAAGTCTTTTTTATCAGGATAACAAAAGTCACTGGACATGTCCGGCTTTCTCTTAAACACCCACTACTCACGTGTGGGTCTAAAGCGAAAATGTTTTTTTTTTGTAGTTGGTTCAGTGTTATTGACTCTAAAAGACATTACACAATAGCATTCCTTTTTTTAACCTTAGGAAGAAGCCCCGCTGACTCCGTGTCTGGTGCAGGATGAAGGATTTGCACTGCACATCGACAAGCAACTAGTGTTTCAAGTCTCCTCGCTGCTTTCGGGAGTAGCCTGCCTCTTTGCATCCTTTTGGGTGTTTCATGTAGAATACCCACGAAAGGCGCACAAAATGTTAACATTCATAGAACATGCATTTCTGAACTTAACGCATACAAAGCCGCGCGTCAAAGCTCTTCAACTAATCAATTTTTTCAGAGGCCATGCAGACTCCCTGGAAGAGCCATAGGCTACTAACCAGTGGCCACACTCATGGCCTAATAAACTTCTTTGCAGCCGATTCTTGTGTAGTTTCACAGCCCAAATGATGCTTTGGTCCAAGGGCTGGGCAATCTGATGTGTTAGGAAGCAGAAATGCTAACTTCGCAGCTGCAAAGTTATCTAGTGTGGTGTGCGCCGATGCATTTAGGATAACTGCAATTCTGTTCTTCGCTGCAACATAGTGGTCAGTGAGGCGCATGTACGCCTCAAAAAGCTTTGCAGTCCATGCTTTTGTATTGCTGCAGTAGACAAGTCTAGACGGCAGTTGGGTGCTTTTGAAACATCTTGGCATGGCTGACTTCCCAATCACAAGAAATGATTCACTTCGAATGCAACTGAAATCCTGTCATTGGCATGCTTACCGCCAGTGCATGTCTCGTCATTGAATGCAGGCATTCTGTCTAGTAGCAGCTTGAAGAGCGCAGACTCATTCGTGTTAAAGATATTGTTGGGTGCGCAGTCCATCAAGATGTGCCTCAGCTGACCATTTCGCCATGTTTCTGCATCCTCTGTGTTGCCAATGGCATCTTCTCTTGAAGTGGTCATGTTTATGCCGTGCCTCACTTTAAATTCACCAGCCAGCTGTTGCTGCATATGAAGTGGTTCAGCTGCGAAGTGAAAACTGGGGCCTTCTCGGCAAGTAGGGGTTGCAAAAAGACAGTGGACGTTAAACTGCCTCAATACTGTAATACTTCAATCATAATGTGGTCGTCAAGCTTAAGTTATTGCTTGTGTTTTGTAATATTGTTGCCTTGCACACAATTGTTTTCCTAGTTCTTTTTGTGCTGTTTGCCACAGTTTATTTTAAAAATATGTGCCGGCTTTTTTCTGCAATGTGCATTTGTTTAAGATACAGTGGCCAGCGCATCAAAGTGACTAGTAGTGCACAGCTCATGTGTTTTATGTTGTAAAGGTGCTGAGCTTGATACACAAAAGCAACAGTAGCAGATATACTGTGAGCGAATTTTAACGTACTGGCTCCTATGTTATGCACCATTCGAATTTGATTCAGTATGAACAGGCTTCAAGAATGTTTGGTCAAATGGCCTAGTGAAACCTTTTTTTATATATGACTTTAGGAGTATTAAAAAGTGCCTTTAATTTTTATTATTTATTTCGGTAGATAAATGTTATATTCATTCACATTATAGGCAATTTATTTTTGCACACCAAAATGTTTGTAATGAGCACAGGTGTGCAAGAAAGCCCTCAGGAATGTTGGTCACCTGTGCTGTGTTTCAGCTTTCAGCTCAATAAGTGCGATGAGTTGACCTCTCAATATAGTGCTGAGGTTTTTCACTTCTATTTCTGTTGTACTAAGTCGCACAGACTACCACTGACTGGCATCAATGCAAGATTGTTAAAGGAGTACTGACACGAAAATTTGGTGTCCCGGCTTCTTAAGTAGATGCTGACTCCATATTTATGGTGCGAAGCCTCAGTTCCATGAGAGTGCTACAAATTAATAATTACAACACCTTTGTACGGCTCGTCCAAAACACTCTTCTGGCAGAGAGGCCTCAGACATGAAAAAGGTTATTTGTCGCTTCACCGAAAGTGAAGTTCGCAGTGTGTAGTAGTTGAATTGAATTGAAGTTAAGGGCATGAACTGATTGTGTCGCCGAAAGCTGCCAAACTGTCCCCTCTGATTGTTCACTTCTCTTGGAAATACAGGGAGACACTCCCTTCCCTCTTGTCCCGTGGAGTGTTAAATGGACTGGGCTTTAATCACCACGACCGTGGTGTGCATACACGTTGGCAGTATCCGGTGCCATGAAATTGCAATTGGTTTCATCGCTACATGCGTAACCTTTTACACCTCTGAAGCAGCACTGCTCTTGGCATGCATTTTGAGTCTTAATAAAAAGTAATTTAATTAATTATTGCATACTTGGGGAATTGAGATGCCATAATTTATTTATTCGGTTGAGGTCTATCAAGTGAAGTAATAAATGGGACAAAAATTGTCAATACTTTCAATTTGACAAGGCTTAAATTTGGCAGCTTCACAAATCTAGTCATATGCTAAAGTGCTGGGCATGGTCTGGTGAAAAGGGATTGTTTAATAAGCTGGTTGAAGCTTCGTATGTTGATATATTTTAAGTGTGTGATAAGTTCCTTAAATTTGTGCCTTTTCATTCTTTGCTGGCCACTGGCACCATTGTACAGTGCCTGGATTTCTTTGTTTTAGCTGTTGTGCAAGCTTTCTAGTCACTAGATCGAAGTATATATTTGTGGTAAATGCTGAATATGTGATAAGTTCAGGTTTCTTATGTTTGTGCCATAGGTTTGTCATTATTATTTTATTGTGCAAGACCGTCTCCTGGCCACTGAACTTTTTTTACATTACCTGTATCTTTAAAAATACTGTTCTAAACATGTGCAAACTGTCTAGTCACCATTTGTACTCATTGTTGGAAGGAACTGCAGGACTGCAATATATAAAATGTGATATTTCTAATAAAATATTTTGTAAGTGCTTGCTTTGCATGTAATCTTTCATAGTGCACAAGAGGAACTCCAAGAGGTTTCTACCTTGGCGTCTGAACAGCCCGAAACAAAGCCCTCCAAAGCTTTTAACCACTTTTAAGTGCTCAAAAAGCGGTCTCGTGGGAATGCAAGCCAATGGCTTGCATTTTCGGGACTGCATTTTGAGCTTCCAGCAGTGAGTAAAAGCTTTGGAGGGGTTTATTTCGGATGTAAAAATTACTCCCATTTACTGCCCCAGAAACGGGGGGGGGGGGGGTAGGGGGGAGTAAACTACAATGCCTTTATTTCCACCTATTTACTCTTAAATTAACACAAAAAAACACCTTTATTCCACCGCAAATGCTCCCAAATGGAAATAATAAAACTCCCATTGTACCTCTTCGAATTTCTGCAAGCGGGAGTAAAATGGTACTGCTGATTGCTCCTGATGTACCCTGCAAACACTCTCATCTAAATGGGAGTATTATTGCACTCACTTCAATGAGAGTAGAAACATATACAAAAGGGAATGCGCTAGAGGACAAGCCAAAAATGCCCATCTGTGTGTTTTTCTGTTTACAGTGTAATTCGAATATATGAGAAAACGCAATTCTGTTACGTGGAAACGCAAAGACGAAACCCTTCTCCAGCTGGCGTTTGAGTTCTGTCTGAGTGGCCGCTGATGTTAGGTGGCGGTACTGCTTTTGGGTAAGCGACAGAAAGCATCCCGAGAGCACAGGCAGGCAAAGAATGCGCAGTTGACGCAGGATGAAGTATAAATGGCATATATACCGGGAGAAAAAATGTGTCGTTCAAAAACTGGTGCAAGCAAAGATAAAAAGTGAAAGCGAATGTTGGTTGACAGAAAACACGCGAGAAAAAGGAGGACGCACCTAGAATATTTTGGAACCACATAAAGTTATTAGGCAGGAAGTCTGGCACAACACAACATATCCTAGACGAAGATGGAAACGAACTGGAAGAGGACAAGACATTAAATTACATCCGAAAAATAACAACCGAATCTTTCCACGGCAATGGCGAGGTTTTAGTTGAGGAAAAAAAGAGCATGAAAGAGAACCAGATGGAAGAGGAGCTGGTGCTGACATATTTCAACTGGAAGAAAGCCTAAAAAAATTATGAAGCGCACAGCTACAGGACTAGACGTGGTTCCCGTTAGGCTCATTAATGAACTAGGTCCAAAAAGTAAGGAAGCTCTGTTTAAAGTAGTAGAAAAAAATATAAAATATGGGCCAATACGAGACAGTTGGCGATAAAGTAGAATGAATTTAATTTATAAAGGTGAGGGGGAGAAACATAGAACTCACTCGCATAGACCGCTGACCATTACATCGGTAATATACAGGTTAGCAGTGCAGGCAGTTAAGTTAAAGCTGCAAGCTCTGGCAGAGAATACTGGCCTTTGAGGAGAACTTCAAGATCGCTTCAGAATAGGTAGGTGTCTGGATGATAACTTATTTGTCCTTACTCAGTGTATTGAAATATCAAGAGTAGAAAGGAGACCGTTATATGTGGCCTTTTTAGACATTACAGCAGCGTATGACAACGTAGACCGCAACATCTTGTGGGATATTCTGGAAAGAGAAGGCTTAGGCGACAATTGTCTGCAGCTTTTGAGAAAGATTGACCTAGAAAATACCGTTTGCGTTGAATGGGAAGGGACGAGGAGTGAGGACAAAGTTGATATCAACAAGGCAGTGAGGCAGGGGTGCCGTTTATCCCCACTGCTGTTTATGATGTACATGGTGAGGATAGAAAGGGTGCTAGAAGGAAGTAATATCGGGTTTAATTTCTCATACAAACAGACGGGTACCGTAGTAAAGGCTACCAGGTTTGTTTTATGCAGACGGCATTGTGTTGCTAGCTAACAAGGAAAGTGATATGCAACGTCTGGCTAATATCTGTGGACAGGAAGGCGATAAGTTACGCCTGAGATTCAGCATTATAAATCAGGTGTTATGGTAATCACTGAAAAAAGCCAACAGACAGTGACAATACAGGGCCAGGAAGTACCTCCCGCAAAAGAATATAAATACCTTGGTATATGTATAAACGGAGGCAACAGATATATGGAAACACAGGAAAAAACAATATCAGTAAAGGGAAAGAGAAGTGCGGCCATAATGAAACACAGATGGCTATGGGGATACAATAGGTACGAGGTCAGTGGGACGCCTCGCATTGGGCGCTCACGGGAAGACTACAAGTGAAGCTGTGCAGGGTGATATGGGCTGGACAAGCTTTGAAGTGAGGCAAGCTCACAGTAAAATTAATTAGGAAGAACGTCCGAGAAATACGGAAGAAAGTAAATCGGCTGGGAGAGCGTTCCATGCATTTGTACAGGAATAACATTGATTCACAGCGGAGTAAAAGAACTAGGAAGCGTACCAGCAAGTATGCGGCTGTATGGTGAGCAACACAGCAACAAAGAACGTCAAGCAGAAAGTCAGAGAGGCTAGGATAATCTCATGGGTGGCGGCAATGGAAAAGAAACCTGCCATGAGTAACTACTTAAGAGGAAAAAATGAAATCAGGAAAGAAGCAATTTATGATAACTCAAAGGGAAGCTCACTACTTTTCGAAGCGAGATCAGGATGCCTTAGAACGCGCACTTATAAAGCGAGATATAAGAAGGAAGAAGAAACATGTGCTTGCTGTGCTAAAGCTATAATGAAACAATGGAGCGTGTTTTATTAAAATGTGAACATGTCTTGTATAAATGTGAACATGCCCTTGCTTTCAGCGAGAGCAGGAGGAAAGTAAACATGTCCACAATAGAGATTAGTAAGATGCGGTTGGAAGATTGGCGGAAGTATGGAAACGACAAACAATGGAGGCGTACTAAAACAAAGTTCGCCATAGAGGTTCCGAAACTTTGGTTATGGGAATTCATCGTGTTTCTTTCTTCTTTCTTTTTTTTCTTTTTCAACATAGGTAGGACATTAGGCAATAAAATAAGAACTTGGTGGCGCAGCCCACCACCCAGTGCCAAAGGGGATGTTCATAGCATCCATCCATCCAGCCATCCATCCATCCAGCACGAGCCCCCGAAAAATTCCAACCAATTAGAGGGTGACTGCTTCGCTGGAAAAAATAACGCGCGCTAGTGGGAGCCTTACTCATGCGCTTATATACGCGCCAATCTCTGATTGTTTTGATTCTAACCTAGTCATTTTCGACTAGTGTTGAATTTGTTTTTTCTTATTCATTTTTGCTGTGTTGGGCTGAGACTCTCGGCTGATCCCCGAGAGTGGTCATATGCCACTGACGCTTAAGGCTTTACATCTAGAGACCTGCACTTCACGCGCAGCGCAATGTTCACCCTACGATGGCTGATACTTCCTTCAGCCACTGTCGCAGCCCTTTTACCCTGACGTAAATGGTATTAAGTTTAAGGTAATAGCATGCGATGCTTGGTCATGTTTTCGTATGATTATCAACGTCATCAAAAACTCTCCTTTTACACACACTTAATGTTGATGGCCATGCACTTATGCAGATGTAGCGGGTAGGATTTAGTGGCACATACCCACTCTGGCGTAATTGGCCAAAAGCTGGACAGTTCAAAATAAAAGGAAGAAGACACGTAAAAGAATTCAAACAAAATTCGAGAATAGGTAGATTAGAATAAAGAGATGGGTTGTAGAGAATGATTTTATAAAAAAATTAAGGGCACAATGAAAGCAAAAATACAAGTAATGGAACTCAAATTGGTGAAAAGAAAATGAAACATTGAGGTCTAAATGTTTACTTTGAATTTCATTGGCCCTACAAGAAAATTCTGAATGGCTGCGCAAACCTTCCCTTCGCTGTGCTCAAGAGTCTAAGAAGGCGGAACGGCGTTTCTCGGGTTCTTAATTTTTAAATGCGAAAATGTTTGTCAAGCATTTCGAAAGCTATTTGTTGCCTCAGCTTGCCCAGAAAACGAACATGTCGGTGAAAATGCCAGACCAGTTTTGTGCGAGTAAAAAAAATTCAAATGATATTCAGGAGGGTATAACCTGGTAATTGCGACTTCAAGTGTTCGCGTTTGACAGAGTGTAGTGTTCCGAGGACATGACAAGTGTTTGAAATATGGGAATTTTGTTGGAGACGGGGCGCAATATTCACGCAGCATTGGTTGCCTCCGAAATAGTGTCCCTATGCTAATAGCTAATGACTGCCGGATTTGAATAACCGGTCCATTCGGTACACGTTCACCGATGAATCTGACAGTTTATTCACCAACACACCATTAATCCCAGGGACCCGAACCGACATACTGAAATCTAAATAAGTATATTCGCGCTCCTATGTTTTCTTCTTCGAACGCCCCAGCGGTAATCAAACATCATCAGTGACCAGCTACTGGCATTCCCATTGCGCATGACATCAGTCGTAGTGCAACCCGCGCGGACAAGAAAGAAGACGAATAACTACTAGATCCAGATGAAACAGCAAGCAAGCTTGCAAACGAAACCGTCGGCCACCATGAGACACACCGCCAGCCATGCTTCGTCAACGTCTGAAGAAATGCTCGAGAATCGGGGACCCAAGCTTGACGTTCCCACCACCAGATGGTTGTGCACATTGACGGACACTCCGCAGGGCCTTGTTGTTCCAGCTTCAAGGGGGCCGCCGTTGAGCAAGATACTCAGCACTTCTCCTAGCGCGCTTTCTCAACAGGGCGCATCTCCAGGTAGTCTAATTCCTTCGGGTTCCGTTGATGCGACCATGGCCACCCCATCTTTGGCTCCCAGCCATGCGCCTTACGCCTTGACGTCGGTCGCTCATGTGTCGACCTCGGCTCATGAAAGAAGCCCAGCATCGCGACACGCCAGCCAAGAGCAATTCAAAACGGCGGCACCAAGACCGGTAATTTATTCACTAAGAAGCCAGAAGTTATCGTCGAAATCATTGCCGGAAGTGAACGTGGATGCGCCAAAAATTGTAAGCTGCATTGCGGAAGGTCGTTCTATGGAATGCGTTCCTGTAGAAAACAGCAACAAAAGCATGGTAGAGGTTCCAGACGAAGAGCATGGTAGAAAGGCTGCCACTGAGTACGCACTAGTGCCGAACTATGCGCGTTCTGACTTCGATGGATCTCCTTCCAGCACTGGCGTCGCTGCGTCAAGTCCAGGAGTAGTCGTGCATCAAGAGTACAGCGGTACGACAGCAGCGTCAAGCCTGCAAGCGTCGGCTAATCTCCCGAACGGCGGCCGACAGCGGCAGGAAGTGGCAAGAGAGAAACCTCTAATTTTCCCGCAGCCTCGTTCGAGGGAAATCTGCGTAATTCAGGGCCATCGCGAGTCAGCTAGCAGAACCTATTCGGATCCAGCTACTGGGCACGACGTCTCGCTGAAAAAGTTGGTTCCTGCGACTGCGAGACCGGAAAGGGCAGTGGCCCATCCTCGAGTGGTCAGCGACCAAGTACGTGGACCGAAACACTCCAACAACGATATTCTGTTGGAGGATCCTGACGTGACCGCAGGAGTCATCGGGACGGCCCTTGGGTGCAGCAGAGAAACGCCAACTTCGCGACGCCTAATATCGCCGCCTGCTCAAGAAGCATCTTCAACAACCATAATGCTCAGGAAGGAGATTCCAGCAGCAACAGCGCGCATCAGAGCGGGCCCTTTCACGCTTACAAGCAAAGGTGAAACAGTGAAGAGACCGTACGCAAGTAGAAGCGAGCCGCGTCAGAAAACTGTTGCGGCAGGTTACCATCCGAAATATGTCGCGCCGTCTCTACCGCCACGCGATAATTCTCCAAGCAGTAAGAAAGCAGTACTTGTGTCAGAGGAACTTTCACTGCCGAGCGACGCATCGGAAAGCACAGCATTGTCAACACTCGTCACGGCACCGTTAAATCCCATGACATACCGATTGTCCAGATCGCGTGCTCCTGACGCTCCGCTGCTCGTTCCTCCAGAGAAGAAACGATCAAAACTGAGTCTCGCAGGAGGTGGGGAGGCTTCGTCGGACAGTGATGTCTCGGCGAAACGAAAGAGCTCGCAGCGCTCGACCAAGGACAGTCCCAGTAGACAAAGAAGTAATACGACTGCTCGAACACCCGGCCAAGTGGAAGGACCCGCAAGTACTACTGCTGATGTGCTTGATGATGGCGAAGCAGAGCTGGTCTCAGCCAAGGAATACCTCCTTTACCCAGTTGCAGTGTGCCTCGCGTTTGTTCTTATTACGGTGCTCGGCCTCCTATTCTTGCCTGCTAATTGGCCGTCTTTTCGGAACGCAAGTAGAGCAAGAACTCTGAAGGGGCGATCCAGTGTAAGATGCAGCTCCGTCGGCTGTCTGCAGAACGCCTTGTATCTGACGACCCTTCTCTCATGGGATAGGAAAAAGCCTTGCAACGATTTTTACGCCTTCGTCTGTTTTCGATGGACGAATGCGTTTTCCTCACCTTTCGAGAGTTCAGTCTCAGCCAATGACGACTACGTAGCATTTCTGGAGCAGAGAGTCCACGCGATGCTTCAAGACAACTCTAGGAATTCTAAGGCGCTCCGGCCGCTCAAGGACCTGTACAAAAAATGCGGCAATTACGAAGTCATTGAAGAATCCGGCTGGGACGCACTCTGGAATCTTTTCGCCGAATTATATTTAATTGACTTTCCGCTGACGCCCCTGACATCGACTAACCTCTCGGTCTGGAAAATAGCTGCTGAGTTACTCCGGAAAACCGGCACCGCTGCACTGCTTAGCGTCGGCGTCGCCTTCCATCCTGTGTTTACGGCCATAGACATAGCCTCGGTTGGACCACCCGAGCTAATGACCAGAGAAAACGTCGGAATCGGAGATGCAGTCAACCTGTATGCCACGGCCATTTTCTGGGCGACGCGCTTATCGCAGGGCAGATCTTCGTGGCCGTCAGTCGCCGTCGCCACAGAAAAATTTGCGGGGGACATCGAGAGGCTTACTCAGCTCAGGACAAAAGGCAGTAGGGCACAACTCCAAACCCTCTCCACTCGATCGCCTTTGCTGAAATTCTTGAGTGAAGCTTTCGGCGGATTCCAGGTGAGCTTCTTCCCTGCCGGGACACCAGCAGCTCTTATCCACTCACCCGACCTCGTCGGCCTCGTCGTGAACATGGTTGAACGCACAGAAACGCACACCGTCGTGAATTACCTCGGCCTACGACTTATGATCCAGGTGGCACCGTTCCTACCCTATTCAGGGCTGAACGACATCCACGGTGCTTTCATTTACGGTAAGCGCACCACCAAAGCTCCCCGTTCGCGACTTTGTGTGCGGGCCGTCGAGAGAGCGTTGTTTCCAGCCGTACATATTCACTTATTTGGCGAGACTAAACTAAAGAAGTTAGCGTCCGTGTTGGTAAATTTTGTCGACCTCGTCGTCGACGTGTTCAACGCAGTGGTCGATGAGTCTCTGCTCTTTGACAACCGCTCCAAGAAGGCCCTCAAGGACATACTGGCGAAGACCGATTTCCAAGTGCTTGCGCCGGACTGGACGAAGAACGCGGCGTTAGTACTAACGTACCTCGACAGCTTACCTGCTGTCGAAGCGAACAGGTCGGCCCTCAGCACCTACGTCGATTACCACCAGCGCACTTTCGCGTACGCCTTGGAACGCGGTGCGAGAACGCGCTGGAGTGGTTCGGCGTTCAGCGACGACTGTTGGCACGAGTCGAACCCTTGGACAGTGTACGTACCGCTTCTCGCCTTCAATGGGACGCAGGTCTTGGACAAGGGCCTCCTGGACGCCATGCAGATTGCGCGACTTGCACCGAGACTCGGACGATGCCTCTTCGACATGCTCCTGGAGGCAGCCGACTCGAACCAGGACGACGAGCGCTGGTTGACGGACGGCACCTGGCGGAACCTCATCGATGCCGAATCGATTTTCAAGCAGCAGCTGGTTGACCTGCGGTTTGGTCACCTGCGCGACGTATTGGCATCGCGCACCGCCTTCAGGGTCTTCAAGAAGGTCGTCGCCAGCAGCGACGTTGTAGACTTTACCGTTATGCGCAAGGGAGGTGGCATGTTCACCTCCGCGCAGATGTTCTTTGCAAGCCTGATGCTGCAAAACTGCGAAGTTAACGGAACATCTCGTAAAATGAAGCCCTCAGCTGACGGTGAGAGGTGGAGCGTTGCCCTCCGAAGCACCAAGGAATTTGCCGAAACGTTCAACTGTAGCCTGGAAACCCCTATTAACTGATGGTGATGCCCGAGCAGTTGGATGTGAGTGCGTCATCACACTAATACCAGAGACTGTAGTGTTCCTGTTAAGAACTTAATTTTCTAGTCACGAAAGAGGTAACTCTTTCTATTATGTTTAGAAACTTTTTCACACTTGTTGTAGTTATGCCATGTCATTAGCTGAATGCTTCCTCGTGATGTTGGCTCGATAGCAGCGAAGATACCCTGCTGATTGCCGCTGCATGTGGCGATCGGTAAGCATACTAAGAAGCCAACTCTGCGATTTGCTTTGCAGAGTGAGTAAAGACTTTATTTGAAAACAAGGTATTGACGGATGACCTTGTTGTTAGGCAGCCACGAGCCCCTGAGCCCGGGCGGCTTCTTCAGCTCTCTCGATGACCTTGGCCTGCAGGTCAGGGTCGGAGCTGAGCAAAACGGCCTCCCACTGCTCAGTATTACTTATTTCGTGATTTGTATGATTTTCGGCTGGGCACGACCACATAATATGGAATAGATCCGCTTTTTGCTGACAATGCTTACATGTATTAGGGTATTGGTCCGGGTAGTAGCAGTGATAGGCTACGGGGTTGGGGTAGGTGTTCGTCTGAAGTCGTCTCCAAGCTACTTCTTGTCGCTTGTTAAGTGATTTGTGTGCTGGCGGGTACACTGCCCTGGCTAACCTGTAGTGCTGAGTTATTTCCTGGTAACTGACCATGCGATCCCTCCCTGATCCTAGCGTGAGCCGTCCGGGTGCTCGGTTGGCGAGTCCTCGAGCGGTGGTGTGGGCGGCATCGTTGCCGGGTAGGGAGGAGTGTGCTGGTGCCCAAATGATGTGGATTGGTCGTGGGTGTTGGTTTGTGTCTATTATGTGTTTTACGGGAGCCGAGACCCGACCTTTGGCAAAATTGCGTACTGCTGCTTTGGAATCGCTGATAATGTAATGACAATGTGTGGAGGCTATTGCCAGAGCGATAGCCGCCTCTTCCGCTGTTTCGGAGCTTCTGGTGCGAATTGAACCACCAGCGCGTATTTGACCTGAGGAGTCCACCACTGCAAGGGACATACAGTTGCGTTCTATGTATTCTGCTGCGTCGACATAGACTACGTCTTTGAAGGCGTGGAATTTCTGATGTAGGGCTTTGGACCGCTCGGCCCTCCTTTCCTTGTGGAATTCGGGGTGCATGTTTTTAGGGAGTGGAATAATTTTGAGGTGGCGCCTCTGATCGTGAGAAATGTCTACTTTAACGCTTTGCATCGACTCGTAGTTGATGCCGAGATTCTGGAGGATGTTTCGCCCGGCGGCACTCTGAGCTAGCCTTTCGTATTGAGATATAAGGTGCGCTTCTACTAGTTCATCGAGGGTGTTGTGCACACCTAGGGCTAGCAATTTAGCGTTTGCCGTTCTTATAGGTAGCCCAAGAGCCTGTTTATAGGCCCTCCGGATAATCCCCTCTATTTTCTCTCTCTCAGCCGCTTTGAGGCAGAGGTACGGGGTGATGTAGGTGATGCGGCTGAGAACAAAGGCTTGTACCAACCTTATGAGGTTGGCTTCTTTCATGCCAGAGTGTCGGTTGGCAATTCTTGAAATGAGTCGCATCGTCTGCTGAACGCATGCTTCCAGTTTGTGAATTGTGTTGCCGTTGCGCCCGTGAGCTTGCTTGAAGAGGCCTAGTACACGGATGGTGGTCACCACCGGGATCGCGCCTCCTCCGGCTCGCACAGTGATTTCTGGGGATGGCGCAGTGTCGGATTTAATTGCGGTTTGTAGGGGCTCTGAGTAGGAAGAGTTCTGATTTTTGCGGGGAGCAGGCGAGGCCTTTGTCGGTAACGTACTTTTCAACCGTGTCTACAGCTTGTTGCAGCGTGGTTTCTACATCTCCATCGCTACCTTTAACCACCCACAGGGTAATGTCGTCTGCATACAGACTGTGGTGTAGACCTGGAATCTGATTTAGTTGTTCCGGTAATCTGATCATCGCTAAATTAAAGAGGAACGGGGATAAAACTGATCCCTGCGGGGTGCCACGACTTCCAAGAGGGATCTTGTCCGATTGTAGTTCCCCTATTCTTAGTTCCGCTGTGCGGTGGTTCAGGAAGTCTTTGATCTAGTTGTAGGTCTTCTGGCCCACACCTAGGTGCTGCAGATTCTCTAGTATAGCCTGATGCGCTACGTTGTCCAAGGCCTTTATAAGATCAAGGCCCAGGACAGCCCGGGTACCATTCTTGGGTATGTGGTCCAGAACTTGATGTTTAAGCTGAAGCATGATGTCTTGCGTGGAAAGTTTTGGACGAAAGCCAATTATGGAGTTCGGGAATAAGTTGTTGTCCTCCGCAAAATTGTGGAGGCGGTTAAGTATAACGTGCTCCATGAGTTTTCCTACGCATGAGGTCAGAGAGATCGGGCGCAAGTTCTCGAGCTGTAGTCGCTTACCATGTTTAGGTATGAATATTATTTGTGCATGCTTCCACTGCGAGGGGATAGAACCTGTTTCCCAACAGCGGTTGAAGTACTCTGTTAGGGCAGTGATAGATACGTCGTCTAGATTTCGGAGGGTCTTATTTGTTATTCCATCGGGGCCTGGTGCAGATTTAGTTCGGAGTTTCAGCAAGACGGCTCGTACTTCAGCCTCTAGGATGGGTGCGTCTAGGTTAAGATTCTCCGGACCAGTGTATGGCTTCTGGGGGATTTGTGCATTTGTGCCTATGTACCGGGTTTTGAGCTCTGTGAGGAGCTCGTCGTTCGTACCCTGGTATTGGTGGGTGATCTTGTTGAGGCATTTCCTCTGCTCGGATTTACTCTTATCCGGGTCCATAAGGTATCGGAGGAGATTCCACGTTTTGGCTAGACCGAGTATCTCTTGATGGTTGCTGAGTCATGGTACTCGAATAATTGCCTCTGCCTATAGCCTATAAAACAGCTTGAAACATCCAGCCTCATTTGCTCTCTTAAACAGCATAAACTGGACTGAAGTTGTACACATTAGAAAGCACAGAAAAGCATATGTCAATACCACTGTCTAAAAATCTGGCTTTTTACGATGCACGTCGTAGTGGGAGACCCTGGATTAATTTTGACCGCATTATTTTTTTTTTTCACGTATGCGCAATGCACGGTAAGCGGACGTTTTTTTTTTTTGCATTTCGTCCCCATTGAAATATGGCCGCCGCGACCTCGTGCTTAACACGAACACCGTAGCCGCTAAGACACACCGGCGGACATCTCTGTCGTCGTCCGCTTTACGTTGTCTCCTTTGCTTCAATACATGGCAGCGTTTTCCTTTTTTCTCTTTCTTAATTTGATAGTTCATTCCAATTTTCAAGCGAAGCTTTCTTTGCCTACCATTCCATGCTTTCACCTGGTCGGTCGCTCGGTCGCTAGTCCGGTTGGACCCTCCCCCCCCCCCCCCCCCCTACCCCGCAGTATAGCAGTCTTCTGCTCCAATTATTGGGTCACAATCGCACATTTGTTGTTGTTGCTGTTGTTGCTCGTGGTGGTGGTTGTGTTGTTACTTCAAAACATGACTCATACCGCACACGAGGGATATTCGCCGCAATGTTACTTGCCCCTAGGCGACATGGTACATCTGAATGACAACCTGAAGAGCACAGACACACGCGCATATAGAGTATAGCGAATAAAAATAGGAGACAGACAAACGGAGCACCAGCGCATGTTTGCGTCTTTCAGGCAGTCGTTAAGCTGTACCAAAAATTTCATGCGCATGTATTTGCAACTTTCAGATTAATTAAGATGTACCAACTAGCGCACCAAGTTCTGCTAGACTTCATTTCTGGTGCAGTGGTGCCTTCCTTCTGTGTAGGCACTCCGTTCGTCTGTCTCTTATTTTGTAGACAAACAAACGAGCTCATCGTTTTTTAGAGCTAATGTGGTTCATTTTACGCTTGGCGATAACGCGAAGAACGACACGGTAGCTTTGAGTTTCTCTTTTATCTTTATTAGTCGACCGAAGTGCCTTGCCTGGGGATTCCAGCGTTGATGTCGTTTTCTATACCACATTCGTTCGTTCCACGAAGAATTTTGAAGTACCCTGCAAAAAGGAAAAGAAATTCTGGCGTAAACCATCGTAGATGACCGTCAAAGTCAGCAATAGGTTTGTTGCGTGACCCTGTTTCCCGTAGAGTTTCCTACGATAATGATGCTGCCGATGACCGTGTCATTCCGTGATCCGCGGCAAGCCTTATGGGCACATGCGCCAACACACTTACTGCAACGCGATATCTGCGCACTACTAGACGCGGGAGCGGTCACATAATTGAAACGTGGTCCGGTGCGCGCCATGTGCTCGCCCCTGGTAACGTGTTGGAGATGACATCACCGCACGCATCTGTATTGGGCGCGCGCTTTCCTTTCATCGCTAGCGCTTTGTCTAGGTGGCATTATCGCTGGCGCTGCTCTCCAATCACGTGCTCCACTGTTTTCGCCTGCGCACATGTGCGTATTCCTCTAGCCTCCCGCTCTTCTTCTCCATAAATCTTGTTACCTTCTACGTCTATATATAGACAGTGAAAGAGCCATGATATAAAATTGGCGAACTGTTTTGAAAATAAATCTCTATCGCTTTGAAACCGCGCCATTAAAGCAGATAGCATGTGTAAGTAACGTATATTTATTTATTTATTTATTTATTTATTTATTTATTTATTTATTTATTTATTTATTTATTTACTTATTTATTTAGTGATACAGGAGGCCACTACTTTGGCCGAAGCAGCAGGGGCTTTTCAGCAAGCAAAAAGAAAGTACAGACAAACGTAAATAATGTTGCATAAAATGAACATAATACACAAACAAAAGCGGGGATCATACTTCGACATCGCGAAAATTCACGAAAATGCTTTCCCAATGCAGCGACAAAATCATTTGACTCAAACACAGCAATGGGAAAAAAATTCCACTCGCTCAGCTCGAGGGAAGAAAGCGTGCTGTAAGATCGAATGAAAGCCAAGGAAATATCATCCAGAAAATTTTTTATAGAACATTTTCAGCACTCGTTGCTTCTAAAAAAAGGCTTAACGAAGGAACGACTGAAGGAATGTCAAAACATTGTGACTGACTAACAGAATCACTCATCGACTCACTCACTCACTCACTCACTCACTCACTCACTCACTCACTCACTCACTCACTCACTCACTCACTCACTCACTCACTCACTCACTCACTCACTCACTCACTCACTCACTCACTCACTCACTCACTCACTCACTCACTCACTCACTCACTCACTCACTCACTCACTCACTCACTCACTCACTCATGGATCGATGGACCCATCCATAAATTATTCAACGAACTAGTTTATTTCATGTTTACCTTTGTCGCCCCAGTTTGGATTCCATGAGTTGGCTACAAGCCAGTAGGGCACGCCATTTTCCGTGCCCCATCCCAGGATTTTGACAGCGTGCCCACTCTGATAGTCACTGCTAAGCCTCTGGTAGACGCCTGCATGTTAGATTAGTAAGGATCGTTAAATTTATTTTCACACCCCATCGCATACACAGGTTTCGCGTGTTTATTCATTCGTCAATTCCTCCTTTGAATTTCGCTAACCTATGCGCTGTTGTCGACGCTGGCTTCAGTGTCGTGGACTAGGGCGAGTTAGAACCACTAGAAGGATTAAGAACAGTTAGAACACACAATTCATGATCCTTATTATCATAATCATCATCATGTCCACTGCAGGACGAAGGCCTCTCCTAGTGATCTATCTGCACCCCTGTCTTGCTCCAGTTCATATACTCGTATCATATGCTCTAGCTCGTATCGTATGCACATCGTATGACCCCATCGTATGGACACAATTTCTTGCGGTCTATCTATTATGTGGCAGTGGGCTTTGGCTGCATTTACTATTTTGCGTAGGACACGTAGTGCTTCCAGCTCTCCCGTTTAAAAGAGATCCTACTCCTCTCCAGTTACAAACTACCTTTGGTTGGATACCTTTAGCAGCAGAGTGACCTTTCTAATTTGTCGTTATATTTGTTCTGGCATCTTTGTGGGTTGCGTGCCCTCCCACCTCCTATTGCCATTCTTGCTCCTATCCCTATCAACACCACTACACTTGCTAGAATCATTCGCCTCAGACTCATGCAAGCCTTTATTGCCAGCCGAATAGCGTATGCCACACCTTATCTTGTGTTTGAACAAGAAGAAAAAGAAAAAATAGATGCAATCATTAGGAGGAGCGTTAAGGGAGCCCTAGGTCTCCCAGACTCGACCTCGGCAGACCTCCTTCTCGAAATGGAAGTTCACAACACGCTAGTTGAGCTCACTGAGGCAGTAAGAGTGTCTCAGTTGGAAAGATTAGGCCAATCCAAAACAGGGAGAAAAATCATGGAATGGGTAGGAATCCAATGCGACAGGGGTGCCCCGAGTGGCAAGGAGGACATTCCGTTCGACGTGCGTAAACGCTTCCAAATTGCCCCCCTACCTGAAAATATGCATCCTGTCTACAACAAAGAGAGGGGAGCTCACAGGGCTAAGGCTTTAGTAAATAAACTTAAGAACACACCGGAGCATAAAGTAGCGTACGTGGACGCCACTTGCGGCAGAGACGGGGCTGTGGTATCGACGGTGGTTGATGGCGACGGGTGCGTTAAGATAGCGTGCTCCACGTGCACGAGGGACGCCTGTACAGCGGAGGAGGTTGCAGTAGCGCTAGTTTGCGTGGGTACAAAAGCGGGAGTCATATTATGCAATAGCAAATTAGCTATCCGAAATTTTAGCAAAGGGAGAATCTCGGAAGAGGCCCTCCAAATTCTACTAAAAACCCTCCTAGTAGGGACATAACCATTATTTAATTGGGTTCCGGCCCATGAAAAAGTCTCAGGTAAGGAAGCCGCTCATGAGCTCGCCCGAGCACTCTACCACCGGGCAACTCTAGAGCAGCCAGTTCCAGGAATCAAAGATAATATCATCCCGTACAGGGAAATCGTAGATCTTTGCAAAGCCGAAAGAAGAATCTTTTTGCCTACGCATCAGTCTTTTTCTCTGGAGGACGCTCGCATTTGGCGGCGCCTCCAGGGAAACAATTATAAATCACCATATTGGATCACTTTACTCAGACGAGGGACTATAACGACGCCCTCTGCAATATCTGTGAGGAGGAAGGTATACTAGACCATGTAATATGGGAGAGTGCTGGCTCCTCAGGGGCCAAGGAAAACACTGAAAGTAGAGAAGCCTGGGAGGCCTTGCTCCTGAGCGAAGCTGAAGACGACCAGCGTCGAGCAATCCGCCTGGCCGTTGAGGCCGTGAAAACTCACCGTCTTAAACGCGCGAGGACTGCTTCGTCGTCCCCCCCTACCTGCGTGTAGGTTAAGAGGCGGGCACCCCAGCTCGGTGGAATAATAAAGTTTTCATTCAATCAATCACCAAAATTTTAGAATTTAGGACCACCACAGGCTAGCGCTCTCTTGTGGCTGCACCACTGCTATAAAAGAAAAGAAAAAAAACAAATTTCCGAGACTGGTTTTTGTAGATTTGCTATTAAAGTCACAATTATGGCTCTCTGTTTATTTAAAACCTTTATCTGAACCGCGGGAACGTGACTTTCATTATTCCGGATTTCAATAACGTGCCTTATCACTCGAGAGTATGTTGCCTTTCGCGCTCCGCAAGCAACACGGTGTCGTCGGCCACATCACACTGAATGAGCAATGTTGAATCGAAACCATCAAGTGGCCCATGGAGCGAAAAAGCCGGCGTCTGTCGTCTGTAGCAGCGGAACGGCACCTAAATTCGCATGACACTGGCTGCGACGCCACGTCACGAGCGCGCCTCGACGGAGCAGAGCGGGCGAGAGGGAACACCTCCTGCCGCGGTAGCGTGCCAGCTGTTATGTGAGGGGAGAGGTCCTCGCCGCAACACCTCGTCACTCTCGCTCTCGCTCTCGGAAGCCGGCGCGCAGTGGGGAACCAGCGCTGGAATTTTCACGACGCCTGCAGCGCCGCCCTGGCGGTCAGAACGTGCACAATGCAGCCTGTCCCGCGGACGAAAATTGCTCCTGGTAGTGGCGTTGCGTGCCCTGAAAGTCGAAGGAAAACAAAAGGACGCTGACGACACTGTTGCATATACAAGTGCCGCAACTACGTCGGGATGAGGGAGGTTGTACCCTTCTGCGTCTTTCCATCTAAACCCTACGAACAAGAATAGAGGCGGCGTTGGATCCAAGCAGTCAGGCGAGCGGAGTACCCGTCTTGTCGCCCGGTCAAGCGGTGTCGGGCTGCTTTCTAAATCGAATTTCGCATGTGTATTTGGTTTATTCGATAGCTAAGACGGTAAGCCGTGGCAGACAGTACCAAACAGCAGAATCTGCAGTCGGAATTTCGTCGGAAACAAGATGAGCAATAGCATGCACCATCCGGCATATGTACCAACCATTTTTCCTTCGTAATACCACCGCCAAGCCCCTTCCTACGACACCGCACCAAGCGAAAGATACAAAAGGTAAATATTATCTATTCATTGCCAAGAATTATGTGGGAGGGAAGCTGCCTTGTAATACGAGTTGTGTGCGCCTAATGCCGGCGCACGCGCGACTAAGGTGCCTATGTGTTTTTAAAAATGCGCATGCGGAGGAGGACTCAGCGCTGAGATGTATCCGCTAAATTTATGTAATTAATGCTAAATGTAGCCAGCGTTGTTACGGATCCAGCACCGGAGCACTCAAGAGAGAGAGAGAAGGGAAGACGGAAAGGCAGGGAGGTTAACCAGACTGAGTCCAGTTTGCTACCCTACACGTGGGGAGGGGAATGGGGGAGTGAAAGAGGAAGAGAGAGAACCTAGTGTAGGATGTCTAAACCTTTGCTTGCGCGAGTCAGCTGATGCGATAAAGCTTTCTTCTCCATTGACTACTGTGGTGAAGTAACATTAGAATTTTTTTTGTCTAGCCAGAGAAATATGGAATGTCTTCAGGCCAACTAATACTTCCGAAACCATAGCACAGCACGACCGGAGCAGTAGTTGCTAGATTTGCGAGGCAGCTAGGCGCAACCGTTAAAGAAACACGCGTGCTCGCCGCGACACACTATTAAAAATATATAAAGCTTAAAAAGCTTCTTTCGTCATTTCTTCACTTGATGGCGCTAGCTTCTTTGCGAGAACTGTCCACTTGAAGCGGCGCGAAAACGGAAACATACGAACTATAATACGGCCGCGCACGTGTGTCTCGTCTGGTCGGGAGGCTGGAATATGCCGCATCTCGTCGCCAGAGCGGCGTGAAACGCACTCTTTTCGACGCGCCGCCTATCCAGCGGTGGTTCCCCGTACCCGAGCCAGCACCGCAGGCTGCCGCTGTACCGCTTTTGCACGTACCCCTATCACCTGCCGGGGTTGGTCGCCGCTGCTGCTTCCTCGGTCTCTCGTCACGCAGGACGTCGGTGGGAAGCGGCGTTGGGATGCAGGCTGCTGCTGCTTGCTGGCGCGTTCCGCTACGGTGCATTACTCGCAGCGCAAAACTCAAAGGGCCGCTCAGCGCCGTTCAATTGGACATTAATGCTTTCACATTCGCAACTGATAAGAAGTACTTAGACGTCCTCGGAATCTCGTGATGGATGAAGCAGACGCGAATACTAACCACTACTGTTAACTACGCACCGCGTAATTAACAATAACCACGTGCTCCGAGTGCACGTGGTTGAATTACTTGTTGAACACCATGAGAGAGCCTTTAGATACAAAGTCGTCCCTTAGTGTCGTCATCATTAACAAACCGTCCCTGCGATAGCAGTTAGATGCTCGAAGCAGGAATTTGCTGCGTCCATCCGCACTTCCCATTATGCTGACGACGGCAGCCATCGTTGTCATCGAATCGTCCTCAAGTTACCACTTCATCAACAACACCGTCGCCACAATGCGACGAAAAACTAAACTCTACCCTGCACCGCCACTGGAAGAGAACTCATGCTTCTGCGATAATGTGTCAGCTGGAAACCGGACGCACTACCACTGTGTTATCCCGCAGCGTTGCGGCATGTCAATTCATTCGGGGCTTTCCGCCCCCGACAGGCTCTGAGAGTGATGGTGTTTGTTCTTGTATTTCAGATGCCATAACAGTCACACAACAGACGAGGACGACGTTGTGCGCAGCACAAAGATGTTCTTTCTGGAAATGTGGCGGTCTCCGCCGTGAGGGCCTGGTGCTGTTGCAGCAAGTATGCTCAAGACCGGAGAAGTCGCTACAACCTTCTGAGTTCCAGTCATGTTTACAAATTCCTTTTTTTATTTTATTATAATCGATTTCTCTCTAAAAACATGAAAGTTCATACTAGGCTTCTTACTTGCATTTGGGTGTACACAGTTCTTTTTTATCGCTCTACCCTATCTCATTCTTTTGTTTTTAGATTGCACATCCGAATTCATGTCCAATAGACATAGTGGATATGAGTATTCATATCCACTAGGCGTACTGTACTTCTATCCACTGAGCTCGTATTCATATCACATGGAGTCAAGAAGAACACCGTCATCAAAATTGAAAAAAATATTTGCATATAACAGAGATCCTACTTACCGTACAATAGAAATAATGAGAAAAGCTGAATGTATGATTGGGTATACAACTGCACCAAAAAAGAAAAGGCACCAATATAATATGCACGACCATTTGAGTTATGGCTAGAGCCTTTAGCGCTACAAAACAAGCGCATACGAACGTCTTTTCAGTGCGCATACTTTAACCTTCTGAGTCTCTTTCTGACACCCTCGAAATGGTCCTTACCGCTTTTGTACGAGAAGAAGTCAGCGTAGACGTCGAAGTCCGCTTCGACAGGGCCATTCTTGAATATCTCGGTCTTTATTTGCGTCTCGTCAGCCTCAATGGAGTAAACTTTCTCCCCTGCGAAGAGTGCGGACGCTGAGAAAGCGCAATCAACAGCTTCTGCAAAAATCAGTCACATGTGTTGTACCATGCTATGATGACCCAGTTGGGAAAAAGAAAATGGTGCTAGTCTGTTAAAGGGCTCAGTGTATCTATAGTGGTGACACATTTTTGTTTTCACTCTCAAGGAGAAAGTAATGTGAACATCGACGCATGCGCTAATACCTTTCTGCTGTGCACTCTAACACAAGCGTTGTAGAACTTCTGCAGTGCCCTCTAACGTGGCTGTTGACGAACTTCTGCCACAGATGCGTATGGTAAGCGTTTCACTCTGAGCTCCACTTCATAGCTCTCGGCTACGGTGTTTGCCCCAGACTCATTATCAACGAATCAATCAGCCAACTACTTTTTGATCTTTGATCTCTAAACCATTTCCCCCGTGTTCTCCTCGTGTTAATCTTGCCTCGACCATTTTGCTGTCTTTTGCTAATTGCACGCCCGTTAGCTTCATTTCGACTATATTTGTTAGCCTCAAAGTTTCGCTTTCATACCTATACAGGTAGGAATATAATCTTTTCTTTAAATGCAAGTAATGTTTGGCCTCTTATCAGCTGCATTGTGGTAGGTGGGTGCCTGTGTCACCTCGTTTCAGGCCTCTCTAATAAAGTACAGCGACGTATGCACCAAGGTCCCCCAGAGCATATGACTCCCTACTCTACTCATTAGATCACAAATGCATGCACACTTCTCTCGTGTCAACTAGTGCTTTGAAACGATGTGCGTCACGTCACGTGCCAATAACCTGCTTAGAAAAGCGAATGCACGTGCGCGCGCGCAAGTTCTCGTTACGCCACAAACGCACCAATGGATGGAGTTAATAATTGTCAACGCAACCGAGGTCTTTCGCGTGCGTTACAGCGCGTCGCAACAAGTTGCTTTCAAAAGCGGCAGTGCGAGAGGTTCTCTTATCCTCGACTTTGCTGCCAAACCGGCGAATAAAATTTCCCTTTCATTTATTTTCAGGAGGAGGAGGAGCAGATCTTAATGAAGAGAAAGGAGGAGAGGTCGGCTAGCCTGCTATTTTCACTGGAGAAAGGGGAAGTGCGAAATACGGGGAAAGGTAGGTGGCGGGTGATTATGTTATGGTACAATGAGCTACTATATACACGTTGTCCAATATGCGGATGCGCACTGTAGACGCAATACACGCAAGAGTAATCTTGCCCACACAAGAAGTTATCGCGCAAACACATTTAGCACTGACTGAACATCTCACAGGTCCTAGAGGCGATCGTCTAAATCAGTCTCGCGTAGAAAGTTCAAAAGTTACTTTATGGCACGTTGGGCGCAGTCAACAGTCCACGCGCCCAAAAGCTTTTCTTCCATAAAGGGGCGGGAGTCCAAGCAGTCAACAGTAGACTTTAGTGTTCTTCATTCGGCCGCGCATTGAGGGCAGACACAAAGTACATGAGCTATTGTCTAGGGAGTGTGACAGACTTCACTTCTTTTCATGCACGTCACTTGCCTATGGCAGGCAAGAAGCACTAGCTACCGTTGTAGCAACGTCCGAATAGCTTCACTGTGAAGTTTGAGTACTCGGCGATGCTAAACACGTTAATGGAAGCTGTTTCGCACCAGCGTGCGCCGAGTTCCTTCTGGTCTCGGACGCTTCCATGTATAATCCGGAACGCGATGCATAAATGCGTGATGCATATTTAGGACATGCGTCAATGTCACGGCAGTGAACTTGGAAAACGTATTAAATGGCACAGGTTGTGTATCGCAAAATTTTTATTCTTTGTTATCTTTTCTTCGGCAAAACAGGCATTCTTAAAATGTCAATACGTTTTTTGGCCATTAAAAAGGTATAAACATTTGTTGTTGTCGTCGTCATCATCGTTGTTGTTGTTGTTGTTGTTGTTGTTGTTGTTGTTGCTGCTGCTGTTGTTGTTGTTATACCACCATCACTCTTTCGCACGCGAGCATAGCATGATACATACGAGCCTCAAGATTTTCCAATAAAACAAATTTCAGAGTCGGCTTTTCCACAATAGCAAACACTACGCGGAGAAGCCGACGTCTTTAATTACCGTCGTTTTATCGATGAAAGCAATATTACTGTGTGGCCTCGTATGTGACCGTAGAGGAGTACTCGTCACCATGGGAACAACGATTGTCGTCGTGAAACGAAACAGCAGAGCGTATTAGCATAACACTACCATTATATCGCTGCCGTTGTCGCCACCGCTATATGCGATGCGCGGATGTGCTATGATGTATAGCCAACGAATGCAGCTGGCACGTGGCCGGTGTGCTAACTGTAAAGAGTTTGCGCTATGCTAGAATAACAGTGTGGAAAATAAATGCGCATTGGGCGGCGTCGCACACAAGCCATCCCTATTCTGAAACTGACGCTGAACAAATTGCGCGATAAGGGTACCTCCGTTGTACCATCAAGACATTCGGTATGTAGTGGCGCACGTCGGATGCCGAAGGCGTTTCATGCGCGGTGCGCCAAGCGGTTGTGACGATAGTCGTGTCGTAGCATTTTCATCATTGTTACAATTTCTTCGCGGCCCTGACTTCATTCAAATATTTCTGAACACGTCGTCACACAGCCACTGAAACTGTATATGCTCTTCTTTTTTTATTACATAGCCAAGCTGCAGTAGATGAGGTCAATAGCAGATTAGTGATGAGAAAAATTGAACGTATGGAACAGATGGAAAGCCGAACAAAATGTAGGAATGTAGGAAACACAAATTAAAGCCTGAAGAACGTCGGCAGAGTAAATAATAGAATCTTTAGATGATTAAAATTATCAGAAAGAATATCAATGCGCCGTCAATGGCAGTCTGATGCAAGAAGAACATTATCATTGTCGCTAGGGCGTTTCTTCGGAATAATACTGGGCGGGGGCGGCTTGTAAAATTCCGAAGGTCATGTTGTCATTCCAGTCAATTCTGTCGGGCGGTGGCACAAAGCAATCGCAAATAATTTCTTGTCTTTCTTTTTTTTGTCATTTTTGCTCTCCTTCGTTTTCTTAGCACTTTATTAGCGCGATTCACTTACGGCTCGTGTTCAGTATCAAGCAGGAATCGATGGGTTCGTAGGCGATGACGCGCCAAAATTACGTGCTTTTCGATTTCGAGATCGATCTCTCTCGTCATCTCCCTCTTCTTCGCATATTGCATTGGCGCCACGTTTGACATTAAACGGCGCGATCAACAGTACCGAGCGTTGTTTTTTGATTGCAATGGGAGTCTGCCACATCTCACGGCAGGCCTCCCAGTACTACGAAACCGCTGAGCGACAAACCTTTAGAGCTTCCGCCGTGAAACTCTTCAAAAACACAAATAACAAAGAAAGGAAGAATGAACACAAACCAGGAATTGGTCAAACTTGTCCGATTTGTGTCATTTTCTCATTACCTCTTTGTCCTTCAGTGCTCGTTTAGCCAGCAGTTCAGAAGCATTACGGCTTGCCAAGTAAGACATTCTTGGTGAGCCATTATGCCTTTGAGCTGCTTTTAAACGCAGACGCTGTCAGCTGCGTCGTGGATTTTACCCTTGTACTTGTCCTCGCTGTAGTCCGTCTCGTAGCCCTTGCGGCAGGTGTGCGTACAGCGGGGCGTCGGTGAGATCTGTTCGCTGCAGTTTGGCAGCGGCCCCACGGTGTGGTGCTCGCAGGGCGGGAAGTCGTACGGCTGGCAGCCGTCGTCGGTGTCGTGCAGGCCTCCTGATACGATGCCCCGGTCCCTGTAGAACTGCCACGCGGCTGACGGGAAACCGCCGAGGCAGCTGCGAAAACAGCGCGGGAACATTGTGGCCGGTCGACGTGGCAACGCCAGCAAAACGCTACAACGCCTCTACGTTGTAAGAGAAAGCCAGCTCGGGGCCAACTCCGATTTTACTATTGGAATGCGCGTGAAACGGGGAAAATCATCTGGTTATACGACCGCTGCACAAATTTGAATTACATTTGTTGAATAGAAGAAAGAAACCGTTATGTGCATCAAGTGTAGTGAGCAGAATTTTGATTTAGGACTTTATAGATTCTGTAAACTATGCATAAAATTGGCAAGCCTAAAAAAAAAAGAGCATTCTATATGAGGCACGGAACCTTGCGAACTTGCACTAAAAACAAATATCGCAGTTAGGTAACCAGCATCTGTTAGGGCATCTGAAGCAGACATATTTGACACTAAGTTTCTATCTTTTGTAATATTTTTACAATATTTTAGAAGTATTTTCAAGTCTTACTTACAAATTAGGTGGCATATATTTGAAAGCAGTGTAAAGTACATTGGTTTTGCCCACTTTGGCGTGATGAACAGCGGCTTCAACGGCGAGCGCACTTTTCATCCTGCTGCCTCTCGCTTCAGCGCGAACTAGACGCGCAAGAGCACCGCGCGCATGAAGCACTCTGCTATCTCGAATTGCCTGCCTCCCTTTGTATCCATCGCAGATTACCTCTAAGATAGGAGTCGAACTGGACCTGGGAAGCCAACTGGCAACCCTCGACCAGGCCCGGCGAGCCGCGATCGCCAGTGGAGCCCTTTCAGAGGAACCATCCAGGAATAAATCGCGCGATGATTTCTGCAATAATAAAGCTCCATCCTCCTCCTCCTCCCGCGGCCACGCTCAGCCGCACCATGTGTAGCCGTAGCCAGAGTAGAAGAGAAGCGCCCTGACCTGCTTACCTCCCGCCAGCCCCTTCTAGCGCACTACCAAAGCCCACTTTCCCCCTCCCCTTCTTACGCGTGCAAGAAGAAGGCGTGCTTTCTCCCAGCTCTCCTACCTGGGGCGCACGGGATCAAGCCACATGTTCCCTCGCACCTACACCATATGGCGTGCGGCCGCGACCTTATTGCACTTGCGCTTTATACGAAACCTCACGGGCGACGCCGACTACGACAGCGGCGAAAATTTACCCGGTGTGTGCATATAACTGCTATCGCAATAACGAAAGAACAAGACTTGCAGCAATTGTCAGATTTCAAACGCAGCTGAAAGAACGGGTTAAATGTCTAGTAGTTATAGTAGGCACGCATTTCAGCAATCCAAGGAATCGCAACAAATCGACCGACCATATATCGGGCTCAAATGAGCCTCAAGTTCATCAAGTCATCAGTTGTAATGAAGCACCAGTATACTTAATTGTCTTGTGAACTCGTGACCC
The DNA here is from genome assembly GCF_038994185.2 of Dermacentor albipictus. NCBI lineage: Eukaryota > Metazoa > Arthropoda > Arachnida > Ixodida > Ixodidae > Dermacentor > Dermacentor albipictus. The sequence continues at coordinate 401,390,473 of NC_091821.1, forward strand.
CTAGTTCTAAGACTTCTCTACTGCTTTTCCTTTTCTATAAAGTTAAAACGTACAAATAAAGGTGATTTGATTAAGTGCATCTATCTTGTGTGTCCTAAGCGTTACAAATTTCTGCACTTACGATACGTGGAGTGCATAACTAGCGCGCCAAAGGAATTTAATTCTATTGCGATAGCAATTGTATGGACACTCCAAGTGCATTTCTACCATCGCCGTGATGTTGCGTATAAAGCCTAAGCACGATAATATCATCGCCACGCGCCGTATACTCTATGTGCCAGGGAAAGCTTGCGAGGGTCAGCCTCCACTCACCGTACATTTTTTTCTTCGTATAGCTAAAGAAAGGAAGGAGCGTAGACATACAATCACAGTCGGTCACTGTCGCCTACTTTGTTATCACTTTACCTCCCCCTCCCCTCTCTCCTCAGCGTAGGGTAGCAAACCGGACATTCCCCTCTGATTAACCTCCCTGCCTTTCCCCTTTCCTCTGTCTCTCTATCTTTTCTCTGTATCTTCTTTCGCCCTCTTTTGTGAATAAACGCTTTTTTACTACTATACCGACGATCGCGGCTGAATCTCGCGCGCACGAGGGAAGAAAGCGGGGAGGAAGCGCGCCGTCTTCTGTCGCACGCGAGGCGAGCGAGGGAGTTGGGGGGGGGGGGGGGGGAGGGGCGCTCAGCTCCGGCGGCTGCTGCTTACGGCACGGCCGCGCGGCCGCCCTATCATGGCAAGCGATCTTCGACGTGGACAAAGTACGCGCAGCGCCGGTAGCTTCGTATGCGCTGCAGCGCTTTCGACGGTTAGTTGGCGTTGCAGAAAGAGACAGCACGAAGGTCAATTCGCTCACTGCTGCTGCCGCATTTACTCACTCCAGCGTTTTGACAGCAAAGCGGCATGTGTCCATGTCTACCTGTGTGCTTGGCACCATGCTTGTCAATGTAGTTAGTAAGCGAATGTTTACAAGCTTATATGGCCAATAAAACTAGTATGCTTACTTTGTATAGCTGCCTACTAATTTACCATCCCAATCGCAGTTTCGCTTTTCAGGCGAAACTGCGAGTGTCTTTTTTCTGCACTAAAACTAAAGGTGCACATTGCACCCTTCTAGGGAGAGGCACCGTTGCTTTGTAAAAACAGTGCTTCGATATGAAAGAGAATACCTCACCAATATTCGAGTGACATTTACTGCACAACTCTGAGTTATATTAAACTGCATTATCTCGTATCTTCTGCGTAGTTTTCCCCCTTGAAGAAGCTCCACTGTGGTAATTTATGTATTAATTTTAGTTCAACACGCAGTTCAACTCAAAGTTCTTCGCGCAACTACAATGCGCGGCTGAGAGGAATTGCACAAACGGGTCACCGAGTTAATTTTCGGTCGCCTGACTCAACTTACCCACGACCGCAGCTGCCGCAACACGTCAGGATGTCTTGGGCAGAGATGTTCACTTGCACCTTGCCCTGGCTGTGGATACAGATGCGGTCAGATATGGCTTCGACCGCTCCAAAGGCCTGTGTGAGGCAAGTTTCTGCTCAAACAAGCGTGCTCTCGCTACCCCGTCCGAAAAGCTACAGCCGAGATTCACAATGCTTCTCGCATGCAGGAGCGCTTTGTGATCGGCCATTGGCTTTTTGCCGAACATTTGTGTTAGCTTTATAGTGACATGGTTATGGCAAATTCTTAACAGTGTTCTTAAATAATGACGACATTCTACCAAAGTATTGCCACTGTGTGATATTTTGTTGCGATTTCATATTCTTAGTCTAAAAAAAAAAGAAATCAGCATGAAGACACACAGGGCAAGAAGCACGTCCGTACCTTGTTTGTTTTAGTCTGTCTGCAAGTTTGTATATATCCTTTATTTTTGGCTTACATCTGGCGCAAGCCGCCGTTTTCGGCTTGCCTACCCTGAGTGATGGTGAAGTTCTTGGATTGTTGTTTCTTTTCTCCTTGTTATATAAAAAATGCAAAACGCAGTCTGTCGTCATGTTTAATTTATTTTTTATGCAAATGACTGCATTGCTTAAGCTGAAAGTATTGATTTATTTCTGTAGAACGCTCGTCGCGCTTCTCCATTTGGATTTAGCGATTCAAATATTCATTGCAGTCGACGGGGCGTGAGCACTTTATTTGCATATTTTTACAACTTGATCGAAATTACTGAATGTATCGTTTTATAAAAACATGGCTGCAGTAGGTGCAGAAACCCCACTTGCATAACAGAAGATAATGGAATCTTGGTCCGCTTCACTAATCCGAAGAGCTGTCTAAGTATTAAAATTGCGCGGCATGACAAGGTCGACATATTCGCACGCGTGCTGTCTGTTGCAACAAATTTTCAGAAAAAAATTACCGACAAAATCACTTGGCTTGCAGGCAACTAAGATATTATTGGAGGTAATGACTCGGTTGAAAGCAGCCATCGAAAAGCTTTTCGACACAGAGATTATGCGGCGGCATTTCTGACTAAATGCTGTGCAATGACGATTTGCCGCAACTTGTCGCTGCCTAATAACAATGTTTTACAACAGTGATATAAAACAAAACGCGCATATCTGCCCACGTGCCCATCCTTACAGAGAAGTATACATAATAAATAGACGTTTTACCCCCAATACCCTTTCTACGAAACCTGGACTACATCGCTCAGGTTTCGTAAAGCCTCCACCGCCACTATGGATTCGTGCGTGTCACTGTGAAACTATTTTTTTCAGCACTTACATAAGCTGCTTAAAGCGTTAAAAATGACAAATGTAAGCTTCGCTGCGTAGCACGTGCCTGTAATCGAACGCCTTTCCAGCCGGCTGACTCTCCCAGGCAGCGTGCCAGTCCGCTCCCGACTACGGCGCTATTTGTCAATCGCGCACGGGGCACTAGAAAGCTGTTAAATAATTCTTAAATGGACTGATGACTGGACAGAATGTGTTGTGAGGCGTTGATAGAAACGAAATGACCATGATTTATGGTGATAGAATCCAGCACGCTTGTTCGGTATTTAGGCAGGAAATGTAATTTTAAATTGGCAAGGAAAGTCAGAAAACCCAATAAGTGGCGAGGCCTGGCGGTGAAATCTTGATACTTCGATATGAAGTCAAGATATTACTGTACGTAAGTCGACTGTCATTAAGTACAGTATAATTATTGCTTAAAATTGCAGTTAGTATATTATTAGACACTTGCGCTTTATGCTATGCGTATTACGAGGTAAAGAAAGTGCACGCTAACAAGCGGGGCTCGCGTCTTCCCACATGCGTGGCAGTGCTCATGCTGTCGTACGCGCGCGAGTATATAGCGTTAGCTTGCGAGTACCCACAGTTTTATGATCTCCCTTTGATACAATATGCCATCGACGAGTTGTGCCGTAAATGGATGAGTTTCTTACCTTCGTGTCGGCGCCTCTGTCACACTGTACCGACGCCGAGCTCTCCCCCAACCGTCGGCAGATTGTCAGCGTAGTGTGACAGGGGCGCCGACACGGAGGAAGAAACGCTGTCGCCGACAGTCGGCCGACTGAAATCGGTGTCGGGTCGGACTAGTGCGAGTAAGCATTTACCAATCGGCATTCACCAGGCACGCTGCTTGTGGAGGGGACGATGGTTCATCGAGTAAGTCGGATTCGTCGCTTCCGCTGCCGCTTACGCACATCGAAGCATGACGTTCGGGTGCTACTTCGTAAGGATCTAAATTCTGTGCGCGGACGCGACCTTAAATCTTTTGTTCCAGCTCACTCAGGTGCTCGAGAGACGACATCGGAATTCAGAAGCACACGCTTGGCTACAGCAACGCGAACCACGTATACAACGTGTAAAAGCGTCGTTTCGTTTTCGATGCGCTTGGTTTCGTTTCGACTAGTCAAATACCCAAGCAGTTGGACGGGACACCGCAAAAACACGTATCCATTATCGCAGAAATATTTTAACACTCTGGAAAACATGAACCGCAGAAACATCGACTCGATAAACAAAATAATGCTTTCTCCCACCTACGGCCGCACTCGTCGTCTGCCTCCCACTAGTGCCGGCCTATAATCGCTATCGCGCTCACCTATCACAGCTTTCAGCATGGTTCCAGTGAACGGATTCATCCTCACTGCAGATCGAAAAATTCTGATAAAAAATGTTGCGCGGCGTTTTTCGCATTACTACTTCAAGATTAGACGCTCTGGCCGTTAAGCTTTCCATTGCACTAAAAAAGTTGGTAACATGACAATTAGTTGTCAGTCCCTTCAACAACTATTGGCGATAAAAAAATGAAACCAAACTTACCCAGCAAGACCCACAACTCGACTGGTCACGGATAAGCCCGATGCTTTTGCACTCCGGCCACTTCTCGCGAGCGTCGAAGGATTCTGGCAGATCTTCGGGAATCTCAGTGTGGCGAAAAGCAGGTAGCTTGTGAAGCCGGTTGTCCGGGTGGACACCCAGCAGGCCTCGCAAGAACATGGGTGACACGTTCCTATTGAAGTTTCGTCCGGCCTGTTGAGCGCAGAAGATGAAGGTTACAAGTGCCATATTGAAATTACGACTTCTGAACAGTTGGGGCCGTATAACCTAAAACTATTCATTTATGGCTTTATTCCAATCTACACTGAGGTCAAATTTACGTAACCGCCGACGGAAGCATCGGGAGGTGACTTACAGCGTTGTTTGAAAAGCCCAATCAAACGCTCCCCTTGTTTATAGGAGGTCACTTCTCTTTGCTTTGGAAGCGAATAGAATTACCTACATTGAGCAGTTTTTCTTATCTAATTGACTGACAAGAGGCGAGAAGTGCAGCGGAAGTAGATAACCGGATGCAGAGGGTGGTGCCGGCGTCTGCGATTGGTCCGGTTCCCTTGCTTAGTTTTCTGTGGCTAGGCGCAAATCGCGGTGGCGTGCAAGTGAATAATAAGAATACCGCTAAAACTGATCCTCAGCAAATAACAGTTCGCGCCGCAATGTTGTATATGTGCAGAAATGGCTTGATACAGTTATAGTGCCACCCAAAAATGTTTCTTATACGTTGAGAAATCTATTCTCTCCCACGGCTCTGAGTAGCCAGTGCCAGAGTGATTAGTGGGCAGCCGTGCTTTATTCTTGGGTGAAAAACAGCGCAAAATAAACACGGACAAGGGAGGAACACAGGACGACCATTGACTGCTTTATTCCTTTAGGAACGGCATTCTCCGGTTCTTCCGAGAAAAAAAAAAGTCAGCTTGCTATAATTATGCATGAGTGCGTGCACGTCACTTTCAGGTGTGAGTTTTCACGGTTTTTTGACGTCGCGTGAGAAGCAGGCGAAGTGGGAGCAGCCCGAAAATTTTTGACCAATAGCGTAGGGTTCATGGGAAAAAAATTCCTACAGTGATAAAAAAAAATTGTTTCTGTTGTTCGGCCTAATTATGCATAATATGTGGGCACGCGTGATATCAGATGAGAAGGTACAACTTTGTTTCCGGTGACAGTTTTTTGACCTTTATCAAGCTATATCTTTGTATTTGTATATTTCATTGTATCTCCGCATTTCTAATGCACGAGGGCGAGTCAAATGGCAGTCAGCCAACCCACTCCGCGCAATAACGGTTCGGTTCATTATCTGCGAGGAATGCGCGTAACACAGAGATATCTCTCATTTACAAAAGTGACACGAAGGTGCGAGGATAAATTTTCTTTATTGCTCTCATGCACTGGGTTGAACATGGTTGCGTGACATAATGGACGCTCCAAAAGCTGAACAGCGTGATGTCGTGAGGTTTTTGACAGCTGAAGGTGTTTCCCAAAAAGAAATTAGTCGCCGTATGGCTGCCGTATTTGTTGAACATTTCATTTCATCGGTCACTGTGAAGCGTTAGAGCAAACGGTTCAAAGAAGGGCGTGAAAGTTGCAATGACAATCCAAGACCGGGCCAAAGCCGCCGTGCAATCACCCCGAACGCTATTGCAAAAGTTGATGAGCTGATTAGACAACAACGGAAGATAATCATCGATGAACTGGCATAACGTGTGAACATCACTCACGGTTCGGTTCATACTATAATTCATGAACATCTCGGTTATCGGCTGTTGTGTGCGCAATGGATGCCCAAGATTTTTAACCACCGTCCGGAGACTAAGAGGTTCGACTCTGCCTTGAGTCATGGGATCCGGTATCACAACGAGGGTGGCGACTTCTCGTCTGCAATTGCAACCGGGGACGAATGCTGGTGCCACTATTACGAGCCTGAAACACGACGGGAATGCTTATAGTGGAATAATTCGAATTCACCATCCCCAAATAAAGCAAATTCCGTCATTTCCACGGGAAAAGTGTTGTTGACTTTTTTTTTCGGTCGCCAGGGGGCCATTACTGATCAACTTTGCTAAACTTGGAGAGACTATCAATCGTTTCCGATACTGTGAAACGCCGGATCGGCTGCGTGTCGCAATCAAGAACAAATGACGTGAAAAATTGACGAATGGGGTCATCTTGCTCCACGACAATACCCGTCCTCACGTCGCTGATGTGGTTAACACAAAACTGGCAAAGTTCAAGTGGGAAATGCTTCAACATCCGCCATGCAGCCCAGACCTTTCGCCTTGCGACTTCCACAATTTGGGGCAATTGAAAAAAACAGCTCAAAGAAACCAGATTTATGTCGGACAATGACGTGAAGGAGTCAGTTACAGACTTTTTGAAGCAGCAACCCAAAGAGATTTATGAGATGGGAATCTCGCGACTCGTTAGTCAATGGAACAAATGTCTCAATGGTCATGGAGACCACTTTTAAATAAAGTGCCGCATTCGTCATATATTCGCATTGGCTCACTTTCATTTGGCTCGCCCTCGTATATTTTGCAGAACTCCTGCTTTTTATATGTGCTCTCTTTTGCGACTATAATTTCGGTGCAATTACTCACAATACACGACTGCTGACCGCTCCTCCTGCGCAATACATTGAAACAAAGGACAGCGTCATTGCGATTCTTCCCTGGCTGTTGCATATGTACAAATATGAAACAAGTTTCTTACATGACAAAGCTTCATTAAAATATTTGTCCTTAACGTCTTCATTTTACGGCCTTTACATTTTTCATATCAGTGGCATGCACTGCTTTGCTGGTTTCGAACTGATATAGTTCTAAAGTTTGTATGATATTTTCTTTACTTATTAAACAAACAAAATACATGGAAGCATTGATATCAGTTATTTCGGGCGCAATTTTTGGGGCATACGAGTATAGTTTTTCATGAAAAGAAATAAATATTTTACTCCTCTTGACACTACGTAGCGTTCAAAAAATATCTGGCAATTGCAATGCGGTTATTATTCATCTATTTGATCCCTCGACAAATTCTATAAGTAGGAGGCCGAGTTGTAACGCGAGCCTCCCCCCCCCCCCCCCCACCCACCCCCCGAATGAAATTTCTGGCTACGCCACTGCAAAACACGCATTCCCCATTTACCTCGCAATCCCTGACATACACAACAACTCTAATATGTTGGATTCGGCAATGTTCCAATTGGCTCAATCTCGCATGTTCGAAAGATTTCTACATTATCTTCAAGTTTTCACAGATGAATCCGTACACAGCAAAGGTCAAGGTGCCTTTGCAGCCTTTTTCTGCCCTTCGACTAAAGAACGACATATCTTTCAAGTACCCCATCCAGCTTCCTCGACAACTAGCAGTTAGCAGCGATTAATGTTGCACTAAAATACGTGCAAGAGGAGCTAACCGCATCGAAGATTGCCATATTTATGGACTCCCGCGCTGCCCTTAGCAGGTTACAACACAGTCAGATTGATTGTCCAGTTGTGCGCAGCGTTACTGACTCCGCAAACAAAATTTCATCACGTGGGGTATCTCTCGTTGCTCAGTGGATACCTTCACACGTAGGAATCATCGAAAATGAAGAGGCTGATCGACTGGCTTCAACTTGCCCTCGTAACAACCCTGTCTGCCCTAAAATTTTTTGCAAGCTTTATGACGCTCGTCTGCTGATTCGTCTTCACCTTCTGAAGTAGCATCCAGACCAGCGCGTCGCAAATAGAATGTTCCCGCATGTGTTCGCGGTCCAGGCTTGCCTCGTTGCGCTGAAGCACAACTACTCAAGCAGAGGGTTGGCTGTTTGAACGTGTGCGAACATCTATACAGACAAGGTCGTGTGGCCAGTTCGTCGTGTATGTCTTGCGGTTGCTGCGAGACACTTCAGCACCTGATGTCGGAGTGTCGCGCTTTCAGTGCGCAGCGCATGTCGTTAGTGAGGGACTATCATCTCCTTGGCCTGCGGTGTACGATATTCGAAGAACGTTTGTACCCCAGTAGCTGTGCGTCTCGACGTGATCGGGCTCATCGCGATCTCGTTACTTTTGTTAAAGTAACGAGAGTAACTTTGGCTCACGTTTGTAGTTCAGACATTAGTTGATCTATTTGAAATTCTGTAGTAGCGTGACCTTCAGTGATCGGTCCTAATATGTATGACCTGCATTGTGTATCCTGCTCTGTTCTTTTCGATTTGTCCTGTTGCTCTTTCTTTCCTCTTTCCTTCTTTCCTATCTCCCATTTCTATGTTTCTGTCGCCTCCTTTCTGAAGACTAGGCAGGGATTGTGCCCCTTCTGGAGGCAGTTGCCAGCCTGCTCCTCGTTTTCCTTTTCCTGTCAAATGTATATATGTTTTCAAATTAAAACAAAACAAACAAACAACAACAACAACAACAACAACAACAACAACAACAACAACAACAACAACAACAACAACAACAACAACAACAACAACAATAATAATAATAATAATAATAATAATAATAATAATAATAATAATAATAATAACTATTATTTGTCCAACTGTTAAAAACTCGTCTTAGCTGTGAACAAACTAGCTCAGTTAAATCATATTCTCATGTACTGAAGTTTCAAACGAGTATTTCATGATCATTCCATTTTATGTCCATGTAGGACGAAATGCGTCAGCTGATTCCATCACATACGATCAAACTGCCAATTTTTATTGCACCATCTACAATTCGTTGCCGTCCTTTGCGGCGTTTCTCTTCCACTGGTACCAATTCTGTAACTCTAGTGTGACAGCCATTATCTATTGTACTTGTTATATGGCCCGTTCAACTCCGTCTATCCTTTCTAATCCTAACTAGAATATAGGCTATTCCCCTCTTTTTCTCTATTGCACTCCGCTGTCTTGCTGTCATTTAACGATCAGATCATAATACTTCGTTCTACCCTCGTTGCGCAGTCCTTAGCATACTCGCAAGCTTGTTTGTTTACTTCCAAGTTTCTGCCCCATATGATAGTACCGGTACAATGCAGTGATACTATACTTCCCTTTTCAAGACTACGGCAAGCTGCCAGTCATGGTTCGGTGACGCATGCCGCATGCACTCCAGTCCATTTTTATTCTTCTGTAGATTTCCTTATCACAATCTCTTGTGACTTGTTTGTTACAAGGAACAAGTATTGTATTATTTGGCAAAGCGCTGCTCACTGCACGAGGAAAATGGTCACTGAGGATAGACGGATATTCTAGCTTGGGAATCAGGGATGTAGATCGAGGTTGTGCGGGAATGGCGTCAGTAAAATTTAATGTTATGTTGAAAATAACAGTTCTAAAGAAATCACAAAATGCTCCGAGGAGTAACAACACGTATGCGCGCTTTATATAACAGTTTGTTAGTGTGCAATATGCTTTACAACGGGGTACAACCCTTTGAATACAAGACCGAGCTGCTCGCCTTTAATGAAATAAAGCGAAGCTTTCCTTGGCTGTTCCCCCCAATAGGCGCGGACAGATGTTTTATCAGGTAAACTTGGCCGACTACGGTTTCAGTGTTATCAAACCTGAGCTGACTCTGACACCAGTACAGGACAAGTGTCCTCGCACGAGTTCTAACGTAGTTTCTGATGCGGGCTTATCCTGGGGAGTGTGAAACGTCACAGAAGCCACACGCCTCCAAACATTAACCAACAGGGATAACAAGTAAGCCTTCCCAGTAACATATCTCAGCAGGTCTGGCAGGAAGCTCTCGCTTGATTTTGAGAATCATTCTCCAATGGTTTATGCCATCTCTTTTCTATTTTTCCCTGTTGTTCTGTTCTTGTGCCAGACAGTGCAAAAAGAATCAATAGGAGTGCTCACCTTCCACGTGGTATTGAGCTTGTTGATGAAGGACACCATGCCGTCGGACACAGGCCTCAGGTGGGCTGGGTAGAAACGGTGGCCCTGAACGACCGCCCCAAGCAGTGCGCACGCGAGCACACGCTTCCACATGTTCTGCAACCAGAGAGATGCATTTTTATGTGCCTCTTGTTACAGCAATGATTGGTATTGAAAACTTGTTACCAGAAAACGTTATTTCGAGCGAGCCGGAGGGGCCATCGGCAGGACAATTAACGCGCGATCGGCGCCGAAGCATCCGAAGCTGTTCATACTTTCGTTGGCGATTTCCTGCTAAGGCTACTTTTTCGCGCTGACGAAGCGCTTTTGCCATACAAACGTAATAGTCGAGTGATCACCAGTGGACGAACGTGCGAAGTCTTAGCCTGGCGCCAACTTTTCGACTACGCGCTTGCCTTCGTCGGTGCCTCGGCGAACACAAGTTTTCGTTGCCTAAACATTGACATCAGGATGAGGCTTCTCATGTTCGACCGCAGGTGATAACTTCCGCTCTTCATTGGTCTGTGAGACGTATGTTTTGCTTGAAGATCTAAAATTTAGTTTTTTAGCATACGAGTAACATGTCCTAAGCAGTCATCAACCGCGATCTAACAAAGAAACGTTGCTGGAGCCAGCGTTTCGACGAGAGGGCTTCTTTTCGTTAGTTCAGCATGAATGCTGCTCTGTCGAAGGAAAGCCTTTTGTGGAAACGTTGGATCCAGCGACATTCATTATTCAAGCGCTGTTCATCGCTTGCAGACCACATCTTACTGTGAATTGTAGTTTCTTTTTTGTATATGTACGTTTTGATTTGTAGTTTCCTAATGCTTATTGTTATCTTCAGATATCAACTTAGCATTAACCATAGTGCACACGGCCGCTGAAAGGGATATGTTAACATTATCCGGGTTCTGGAGATCTGCAAACCTTGAACCTTCAACTCTGGCGTTTAAAATGATTTTCCGTCAGAGATTTATTACAGCAAACCAAGCTTTACTTTTCGAAGTGTCAACGAGGCAAGCAGCGTGTTAGCTTGCTTACCTGAGATTCTGTCGGCGGCAACCGGTTGAAGATGCTGTGCCTCGCATCCGACTTCTTATACGCGAGGATGAAGAGAGCAGTTATCGCCGTTATCATTTACGTTCCGAGTCTCCTTGTGCTCATAGCGCACAACGCAACCTCGATGTACTTATCTGTAGCTACACAGCTCTGGCACGTGAGCTTCGTGTCGTTAATGGCCTGTTAAAGTGACAATCTCGTTCTCCGAACGACTTCTTAATGCTTATGGAGAAAAAAAAAACAGGCGAGAGGCAATGAAGGACGAAATAAAGACTGCGATTGCAGAGAGCTTCAGCCGTTTCCTCGTGAAGAGTAGGGCACTTGCCTACATGGCATGAACAAAGTATGGTAGACACGTTGTTGTTCAAGCCTACCGTCGCTGTTCCCATTTGCAAAATTTAACTTATAAATATATTAGAGACTAAACAGATCAATATAATTTTAATTTACGAAAGGGAAATGACCTGGCGATCGTTGTCACGTACCTCTAGAACCTGTTTCCAAGCGGTAAAACATGTCTGTATTCAGTTTTCAGTTTTACGATTTTATCTGCAGAATGTGCTCTGTAGCAGGAAATACTGACGCAGAATTCTGCTCTAAGTGACTGGCCTACTGTAAGTGCAGATGGAAGCAGCGTGCATAGTCAGTGCAGTGGGGAAAAAAATGCCAGAAATGCAGCAATGACCCCACTGATTCATCGTTTCTGCTATGGAATATAGTGCGCACAGATTTATATTTCTTTGACCCTGCACCAAGCCAGACAACAAAACGTCATATGCGATCCTATTCAAGTACGCAGCCGCGTATTTCCACCGTACTGGTGCCCCATGTACGTAGCAGTGGTCCCTTCCAATGCCACAAAAAATAATAAAAAAAACAATTGTTATCAGGACAGGTGCAGTCAGGTTTATACGCTCATCAGGTAAATTTGGAATCCAGGAGTTCCCTCTTGTGTTCTGCACGTTCTCATGTTTTGCGGCATCGGATGCACGCAGCAAACCAAGCACATTTCACTCTAGGCACTAACGAACGTGGCTCGCCTCGAAGGAAAAATCTCCTCTGCCGTGTTTGCTCTTTAGGGAAATTCGCGCACTGGGTCCGTTCCCGAAACAGAATGATTGCATGTCTGTTTTCCCCTCTTCGTCACTCTGCCAGCTTTGCGACACTGTAGATGTGGTGCATTTTTGTTCTTGGCATTGTACTCTGTACTTCAAACAATGGGCGTCATCCAGATCGCTTGAACAGGGAGGTATGCGCGCATCAGTATTCTGTCGTTGCCACTATATGGAAAAGGCGGCTGTATCAAGGTGCATGTAGCCGTAAACGACACATTGCGCTAAATGCTTCGGCGACCGTTTAGGCAGCTGCTGCACCAACGGACGCGTTCAAGGAAAGGAAGTTGGACGGGTGACGAGCAAAATCCAGTGAGCTTCAGAGATGCTGCCTACGCCTGTATAATTAGTGGCATGAAATACCGACTTTCTCATCAACCAGCGCTCTGGACAACGTGACTTGCTAGTGAAGCATATCAACGCAGAGACTTTGTCAAATAGTGAAACTGCGAAAAACAGTAATTATACACAATGTCTGCACGCCTGCATTACTACCACGACTACTGGCCTCGCGCGAAGAGAGAGCCACGGAAACAGGCAGTGAGAGTTGTCAAACCGCTCATACAAGACGAGCAGGGCTCTCATTCCACTCGTATCTTTCGTCAAATCTTGGGTGGCACCGTAAGAAAACAAGGCGACCATCTTGTCGACTTCAGCAGGCCGGCGACTCAGTCTATGACGGCTGATATATGCGATGTGCTTTGTTGTTGCAACAAAACGTCTCGAGTGCCCGCTAGCACATGCACATGTAGGCATACCACGTGCTTACGATAAGCTGTGCCTTCTTTTACTCAAAGATACTGGCGGTATGCGAGGTCACACGTTCCTACGACGTATTCTCAACTTCGCTCCACCGAAGCATGTTTGTGTCACCAATACCAACGTGTGTGTGTTTTCCTCTCTTCTGACGATAGTAGGAGACCCCATACAAGATGGGATAACGAATCGGTGCTACATTAGGACGCTCCCCGTTGTTAATAACAACGTACCTTGCAGCAACCCTTCACTAAACACGTGAGGTTCTTTAGAGACTTCTTTTGAAGATGTGTTACTTTCTCGTTCCCCAATTCCTTCCACTCGCATTGTTTTGTGTTTCTTCCGAAGAAGGAAGATAAAACTGGGTGCAGATAGCACCGAGGTGCGCCATTTCGTGACTCGCAAGCACCTTCCTTCAGCCATTATCGCAACAATACGCGCAGACTCTGCTGGCGTCTCCCCAACAAGCACTGGAAAGAACCCCTACCTCACCTAGAAACTACTGCGGTGAGTACTTTATTTTGCGAGTCTCTCGATTGTGGCCGGTTGCGAAAAATGACAAATAATGTATGTGTTTATCTTCGCTGGCTTATTATTCAGCCCCTATGCTTGAGCGGCCTCGCTAGCATCCTTCCGCAGCGCTGTATGTCACGGGTTCGATTCTTAACCGTTGTTTACGCATTCCAATTCGTGCGACAGATAGCGAAGAAAAAAAAACAGGAAAGAAAGTTAACCAGATGCACGTACGGGATGCTATAGTCTGCGCCAGGGGAAGGGGATAAATGGATGAAAAGAAAGAAAGAAGGAAACAGAAAAAACTATTTGCGCGCCCTCGTCTAGATGCGCAGCAACTCTGCAACGGTTGCAGAGACCTGTCGACTTGAGGCACTGCAGCAAAAGTCTCGTTGCTTTATGCGCCAGCAATGCACACGGCCATATGCAAGGATCTTTGTTGCTGAATACCGTTTTGAGACCAACGGCGTTAATTCTGCCCGAAGAGGTTCACGCTCGACGCCACACCGGGAACAAAACCCCTCCGTGGTTGCTCAGTGGCTCAGTGGTGTTAAGCTGCTGCGCACGAGATCGCGGGATCGAATCCCGGCGCGGCGGCCGCATTTCGATGGGGGCGAAATGCGAAAAATACCGTGTACTTAGACTTAGGTGCACGCTAAAGAACTCCAGGGGGTCGAAATTTCCGGAGTCCTCCACTACGGCGTGCTTGATAATCAGAAAGTGGCTTTGGCACGTTAAACCCCATAATTTAATTTAACCGGAAACGAAGCCACAAAAAGATGTTCAGCAGTTTCTTCGCTTCCGCATCAGTCACACATAGGTGCGTCGCTCATTTCAATCAGGAACGAGCAAGCCTTTGCGAATACCACCGGTGAGACAGAGGCGGCACAGCAATATTGCATCAGCGCGGGAATCTTTTCATGGTACTTGCAGCTTTCAGTCCGGCAACTTATTGGTCCTCTGCTGGCATCTTGAACTGCCATCTGTATTCAGCGGATCGGATGGGGTGAGGATTGCGAGAATGCTAGGCCTGGCACTTCAACACATCTGGCTCGTCATCAAACCGGCGTGCCTCCAACGAACTCATGCATTCACACTCAAGGTATGGCTTTGATGCGGAAAGTAGAATCAATGCTTAATAAGACTGAATATTTTGTTGTAACTGTCTTTGCTGCAATGACTCCACCTGTCTTACACAAACAATTGTAATCGATGGGCCAGTAAGATTGCCAGATATAATCGCCAAGTCACTATTGCAAGTAATGAGTTAAGCAGTAGAGACGCGAGATTGACAAACGGGGAATTATATTCATGTAATGAAGGCAGAGCGAATGCAAAACGAATGCTAAGTAAATCAATATGTTTCTGGGCAATAGAAGGCTGGCTTGAAGAGTTACAGAAGATAGAAGCCTTCGACTGCTATTATTTAGTCACGTTACCTTTTGTAACCCTTCTATCGTTCGGGTAATTTATTTGACCAAGCTCTGATAGCTGTAAGTGTGGCATGGTTGTAAGAACCATCGCTTACCTCCCCTTTACCTGTCTTCTCAAATTTGCAAATTATTCCAGTTTTCACCCAGCGAACACGCCGTTATACAGCCGGTTATCAATCTCAATCAGCCGAATTCTCCTTGTCCGCGAGGCTTGCGATATCCTGCCGACTTTATTTTTACGAAGAACAAATTTGACGCTTTTCTAACGCAGTGAAGGGCACAAACTTCTGGCAGCAATGCTACTTCTGTGTATATTGGTTTCACATGAAGTAGGTGAGAGTAGGAGTCAACGAGCAAAAAATGTGCGTTGCAGGTTGAGACACTAACTTTTTTCAATATCGCCACTTCCGCGGAGACTATATTGCTTACCGTTCGGACATGCTTCCAATATAGCCTGGATTAAACAGAAGACAAACGTATGATGGAGTGACCTTCAACCTTGTTCACTGAAATTGCTCCATCCGCTACTATTTGTCCAAACAGTAAGTTCTGACGAAAATTCAGAAGGCCATAAAAAGAACAACTGCGTTGGTAAGATTCCGCGTCGATGAAGGGAAGTCACAGCTTTTGATATCGTTGGATGTGTTTTCTCTGGAAAACAATGGCCTAGTTTTATAGGATGGTCGATGCCAAAGTTTGCAAAGTTTCTCTTCATCTATAAAAGCGGGTGCAATTTTGCGCATACTATATGATAAGAATGCAAACAGAAATCTAGACTGCCCTTATATGGAGGAATATAGACAGTTTTCAGGCTTTGTATGAACATTATATATACCATGTCCCTCCTTTGTTTGCGGGTAAGCACCTGACGTGTAAAGAACAGCTGATCGAAATAGAAAAACCTTAACAATTTTTACATGTATGCGCTCTAGGACTGTTTCTGGGGTGATCGTTCATGAGCCGTACGACTTTCTAGATCCTTTCTGCACTTTTTATGGATTGCAAAAAAAAAAATAATAACCCTGTAAAGGCCGCGAGCTAGTAAAGCAAGTGTGCTCACTTCTGGCCAGCCTACGCACATCACAGACCCGTGTCTTGTAGTCAGACAGAGTCTTCAAAGCAAAGAGTTGACCTCGCATTTTGCGCCTCTTAACCGCATTCCGCAAACGTCGTGAGGACGGACCAGCTTCATTCCTTACGTTAAAATGAAAATAATCTGAATTACAAATCACTCGCCATAGAGGAGAATCCACTGTATACTGTATATAGAAAAGTACCTCGAGGCTATTATTAAAAAACAAAAAAAGAAAGATTAAGTACAGGTAGCGCTTAAAAGCGCTGAAGCCTTTTCATACTCCTTTGTTGCCTTTTGTAGAAGACTCAAGACTCCCGCTATTAGCAATACGTGCGTGTGTTCTTGCAGTATTGTGAGATTGTGCATTGTGCCTCTTGGCTATGTATACTTAGCTGAACATGTCGTATGTAACTAAAGTTCTGTCCCCAGATGCCAAACACATTTTCGAATAACTACTATTCTTTATTTTAGTTTTTTTGTTACCTGATGTACATGAAACGTTTCTTCTACTTTCTCGAAAAGAGATTGGACGATATGACCGGTTGACCAACCAAACAGTTAAAGCTTGATGCGCACGCCTTCATGACAACCTAAACCTACAATTTTTTCTCCTACAATAATCAGGTGTATCCTATAAGAGGTGGCTTTACTCTCTGAGCATCTGTGTGTTATCTAAATTATAATGAACGTCTAAATTTTGTATCATTTGATAATTTGACATTTTCATTCGAGCTTACTTTTACTAGTTGATCACGACAGTGTATATCGAATGCTATCTGTGAAAAAAAAGAATTGGGCATCAACCAAAATAATAACAACTCTAAAACACCCAATAAATTCAGTTAAAAATATATTGAGAGAAGCTCTTGTGCTTTAAAGTGAAGCATAGCTATACCGCCAAACCATAGGTGAGCAGCAAAATACGGCCGCTATATTGTATTGCGAAATGTTATCATCGTTAGACAGCAGCACACTGGCAATAACGCGACATGCGGCTGCACAACTACAAACAGGAAGCGATCTGCAACTAGGGGGGTTGCTTGAGCTAGTTGGTGATTCATGATCATACAGCGCTGTGTATGTCGGTATGTCGTCTTCGCAGTCCTTGTCCTTCGCGCTGTACGTGTTTTTTTTTTTTTGATCCGCAACGTTACAGCACTCAGTGACTTTCCGCCTTCAGAGTGCATCTTATAATGTGCCAAGATAATTATATGCGGCAAGAAAGCGCATCATTTGCCCCCAACTTTCGTTTTTTTTATTTTAATCTTGTGATACAATGTCAGTGCCTACAACTTAGGAATTCCGGCGACAATGCTTGCGTCGATGCCACAGTCGTTCCTTCCTAGAAGTATCCTGAAAGAACCTGCGGGAAAAAAAATAGCAATGTAAATAAAAGACGCACACCAGCAAGTAAGGTGCGGAATTCCCGGATTGGATAAACTTTATTAAACATTCAGAATTGTCCCTTGCATATGAAGGCTGACAGTGCTTAAAACACCAGGAAGAAAATTTCAGCAATATCTGCGTCCTATAACGTATACAAAGAAGTACACAATACCGGAAGGACTGGGGGGCGGGATCCCAATCATTCTCTCCAACACTCGCCTTTCACTGCAAAGCGAACTAGTGCGCTATGACAGCGCTATTCTAGTTGTGACACCACCTTGGATGGTACTGAAGATTATACATGCACAACTGGTAGGGATACTCACAGTGACTAGCTTAAAGCTTAGCTACCTCCGTTTCTTGCTTTTCTTACTTTTTTTTCACGAGTAAGGTGAGCAAAAGCAAAACCAAACTTCAAGCTCACCCGTATGAGACGAACGGCGCGAGTCGGTAACCAGGTCTGCTTCCTGGGGTCTTAACTCGCTGAGGAAGTCAAATCAGTATAAACGACCAAACTCCGCACAGCCCAAGATTATGGCCTGCTTTGTTAAGCTTCATAGTGCTAAGCTAGCCAGTAACGAGCTGAGTGTTTATGAAACCAATTGCGTTGCAGCAAAAAGAGCCACTCCAGGCCTTTCTTCAACAAAGATTATAGAGAAAAGATATTAGCAATGGCTTAATAGACCATTAGCTCTGCCTTCCAGGACCCACAAATAATTAGCCTCCTCATTGTGAACACACAGTATTGCTTAAGAATCCGCTCCAACGCAACGTAAAGGGGCAGATAACGTTCAAATATGAAGCCGCAGCAAGTAATAGCAGCTGGATTGAAGGTCCGGGTGAGGGCCGTTGCTATTTATTGCAGTGAGTCAATAAAGAAAGAGAGAGAGAGAGAGATACACAGACTGACAGACAGATTTGATACTGCATACGTCTGGCTGCATTTCTTGTTTATTTTTTTTAAGAGAGGGGAGGGGGTATACGGCAATGAATTTTGCACTGTAGCTTCCCAAGCTGAGGCACGTGCCGTTTTCTACACAACGCAAAACATGAAATGATCCCGGGTACTAAGGCAGTCACATCTTTCTTTGAACGGAGCAACTTGTTTACAAGAAGAAATGAACTGTGAAATAAAATTTCGCTCCACTACATCAAATGTTCGGCATCAAGCGCGTCGCTTGGTAAAAAGCGTCGGTATCGCATACGTAGACTTACGAGCAAGCGTATACAGACAAGGGATTGCTCGACAAAACCGATTTTTTTTTTTCGTGTGCCTATGAATGTAACTTGAAATTGAGAACTGCTGTCCAAACTTTGGCGTTGCGAACTTTTCATTGTAGTTTCCAGCGTCCGTAAAGACGGACACCACGAGCGCTCGTGGGGTCGGTTTTACGTTTCCTGTGTTCTCGTCTTCCTCGCGCAGCTGCGCTTAGCAAGTCGAACCAACAAGCCTATCAACTCGGGGTCTTTACACGTCTGCGACAGCCTGTGCAAAGCGCATCGCAATGGAGGGCAATACCCTATAAGCCCTCGGGACCGTCAAGTGTCTGTTTCTTGAGCACGAAATTAAAAAAAAGAAGTAGAGCGATTTCCTTATCAAGAGATTTACTTAGCCGCAGGGCAATCTTTCGAACGAAAATAATATATAAAAAATGGTAGGCGACCCATATGTTTCACTTAGGTGCCTCTTAGTGGCACTCGCGCCTCGGCGCTGGTGTTCTTTCCGCTAACATTAGGCGAACGCAATGCACGAAGCGAACTCGGAGGCAACTGTTTTCCATTAATTAGCTCGTTAAATATAATCCACCTTCTTGCGTGTGACGTCACTAGTGACGTCATTACTTCCGCTTTATACTTCCGCGTTTTCAGGAATTTCGCTAAATTCTTGCTCACACGGCGGGTCTCTAAAGTCTACATCATCATCATCATCATCGGCCTGGTTACGCCCACTGCAGGGCAAAGGCCTCTCCCATACTTCTCCAACAACCCCGGTCATGTACTAATTGTGGCCATGCTGTCCCTGCAAACTTCTTAATCTCATCCGCCCACCTAACTTTCTGCCGCCCCCTGGTACGCTTCCCTTCCCTTGGGATCCAGTCCGTAACCCTTAATGACCATCGGTTATCCTCCCTCCTCATTACATGTCCTGCCCATGTTCATTTCTTTTTCTTGATTTCAACTAAGATGTCATTAACTCGCGTTTGTTCCCTCACCCACCCTGCGCTTTTCTTATCCCTAAAGTCTACGATTGTGTACTTTTGTGTGCGTTAATCAGTGATTTCTAATGAATTCTAATTATTCCAGACACTTCAGTAACTCGACTTGTAACTGAACTTAAGCTCTGATATCATATATATAATTAAACCCATGAATATTGTACTGTACAATTTTTTTTCTTTTTTATTTTCTGATTTAGTTCGAATTTCGTCCCCGGTCGTCTCGGTAGGTGAACTGGAAGTGCTGCGCAAGAAACAAGAGTGTCACTCGGTGCTCGTGCCACTAAAAAAAAAGAAAAGATATATTTAGCATGCATCGGTCACCCAGAGGGCAGCCGCTGCCGTTGTTGTGCGGGACCCCAGCGGAGGAGTGACGGCGACGGCGGCTGCCACCCCGTCTGGCGCGGCCGCTGTTGTTACCAATACAACACAAATCGCGGCGGACGGAGCTGGGGATCACGAGGACGCCGACTGCGATGTCAAGGAGTTTCCGGCAACGTACCGGGAGGTGCTTGGTCACTATAGGAAAGAACGAAGAAAATATCCACAACCCCACGGGCGCCTAGACAGGTCCCAGGCGGTCGACCTGAGACGGTTGCAGACGGGCACATTCACCATCCCCTACCACCTGCACCGCCTGTGGCCGGCGCTGCACCCGTCGCCCGGCTGCCCGTGGTGCGAGCACGAACGGGCCGATATGGCCCATGTGCTTTGGGAATGCCAGCGCCACGTGGAACAAGGACAAAGAGGAAGGAGGAATACAACAGCAGAACCCTCTGAAGCGGGGCGCCTCGCTGAGAGATGGCAAGCCGCCCTCCTCAGCGAGGCACCCGAAGACCAGGAGTGGGCCGTCCAGCGGGCCAGGGCCATTGCCGAGGATCTCGAAAGATTTTCCTCGGGCGATGGACCCCTGGCAGCCTAGCCCCGGGCACCAACATCAACAACCGTTGGACAAATAAAGTTTATTCCTATCCTATCCTAGTAAGTAAGGTTTAAAGATCACATTTCAGTAGTTGTTGCTTGACTACCAGTTGGGCGATCCATTTCAGACTGGCACCTAATGGAAGGTGTCCTGCTAGCAGGGCAACTAGATATCACTGAAGATCGCCTTGTGGAGAACTAATAGACCAGGAAAAAACAGCACTCTGCCCATGTACACTCTATAGATACAAGAGAGGGAAAACAATAAAGTATTTATCTACCTGAGAAGCTTTTACATGGACACCAGCGTCGGTGTCTCAGTGAATATACGGAATGAATATACGAGTTTGCGTGGGTTCAGTCCCTGGCCCCAGCAGCCGCGTTCCAGTGACGTTGTAATGCAAGCGTGCTCGCGTACCGCGCTTTCATTGCACCTTAAAGAACCCCAGGTGGTCAAAGTCGACCCGAAGCCCTCCATTACGCCACCCCTCGTGGACCACTTTGCAGTTTCGAGAAGATATAGGCCCCACAATTTTGTTCTTAATTCAAAAATCTGCGAACCTTTTTAAATACCTTTGTAATAGCAATGCCAGGCTTCTTCACCTGGGCAGAGGTACGTGCCACACCGGCACTCACTCTAGTTGCGGCTGTATTATATGCGTACGTGCGCGTCATATGCGTACGCATGCGCATGTTACCTCTAAAATCATGATGCGTTCAGGCCGTCCGCCGTACTCGCTAGTAGTCAAAAACTACGCTATAGCACTCAGCAACTACGCTTAATAAAAGGCTCGGCATAATTTGTGGGCGCCCGCACTTGTGTGTGCGTGCGTGAGCGCGTGCACTTGTGTATCGACTCTATATGTACTCACACAAAGCCTCGTGTTACATGGATTCCAGCTCGTTCGATCTGCTGAAATTTTTAAAGGAACCCTAAAACAATTTTTCCGATTTTGTACAAACGTACTGAGTCGTTAGGGCAGGTCTTTCTGATCATTAAGTGACCCATTTAGGCACTCCGCGTAAGCGTTTAATTTATTATAAGGCTTTAAAAATGCGCATCTTACTTTATAATAAGGTTTTAAAAATGCGCATCGCTACCAATCGCGGCGGCGCCGCTCCCCTGAGTTTCCAGCCGCCCGGTCACCATCTTCGTAGCGAGCGTGCGTGACGTCAGTCGGGCGAGCTATCCGATTGGCTGCCCTCGTTGCGTCATCGATGAGTTTTCCAAATTCATGGTGAACAAATGTTGTTCGAAATAGTTAAAATATTATTAATTTCCTTCTATAAAATAAAGTAAGAAAAATAGAATGCAGAACGACAATTTCTCACTATACTCAAGCACTTCCGGCACACAGCACGTGAACCGTGTTCGAGCGTTAATGGCTTTGGTTTTGCGCTGCTAAGCACGAGGTCGCGGTGCCAAATCCCGGCCACGGCGGTCGCATTTCGATTGGGGCGAAATGCAAACACACCCATGTACTTAGATTTAAATGCACGTTAAACAACTGCAGGTGGTCAAAATTAATCCGGAGTCCCCCACAACAGCGTGGCTCATAATCAGATCGCGGTTTTGGCACATAAAACCCCGTACTTTGGTTTTTTAACACATCAAGTGTTGTCTGCTTGTTTTACAACGTGCTCCATATTAACGCCAGCTACGCGGTCAGTGTTGGCCTCGAGGTTTCTTTTCGCGAAAGCCATGGATCGCCCTTTTTGCGCTGTAGGCAGCGAATCTAGCGATTGACGGCATGTCAAGCTACGACATCGTGTCCATCCGTAAGGCAACAAGCGAGCGGAGTGGTTGCAGCGCATGGGCCTGTCGGTATCCGATGGGCACCAGGATCTACGCGTTTCCGGCTGTCACTTCACGCCGGAGGATTACTACCACAGCAGGGAGCGCGTCCAGTATTACGGTAAATGCAGGCGGAGCGGGCGTTTTGCCGGATGGGCGGAGGCATAAACGTGAGTAGGGTAACTCGATCTCCTCCTCTCCCGTTTCTCCCTACAAAGCTCTGCGCTTAGCTGGCTAAGCTGTGTGCCACCAGGTGGCTACACCGTGCAGGCCGCTCTCGTTTACGCCTCCGCCGATCCATCAAAACGCTCTGATGGACTGCGTTTCCCCAAATACCGGACGCACTCGGCGCTGCGACAGAAAACTCCCAGCGTACTCTGTCAGTGCCTCCTCTATATAAGTATAGGGGAGGCACTGACTCTTTTTAAATCGCTCTCGCCGTGAATGGACGGCCAGGTGGCTGGCGGAGAGGTTAAGAGAGGCTTCACGCGCTTGCTCCAAGACACCGGAAGTAGACGACACGACGTCACATCATTACGCAGAGCCAGTGAAGGTGGACTTAAGCCTCCAATCGCTCGGCGAACGAGTTGAGGAGGAAGAGTATGGCTAGAAAGGAGGGTAACGTGTAACTATCCGTAGCTCTCTTAATATGAGAGCCTTCACTTAAAATGTGGCGCGAAGGTTTTACTGGAGCTGTACCCTATGCGTCTACAAAATGTGTCCAAACCACTGATCTTTACTATGTTTTCTCATGGCTTCAATTGTGGGCGCTTAATGCACTATCCAGCCCCCTAAAGTACAGATCAGTGGTTCAAATCGTTTCATGGACCCTTTACGCAAAATACGAGAGAAAATGCTTTTCGGAGATGAAAATACGAGCTGCTACATCTTTAGTACCCTATGCCCAGAGAAACTTCATTTTAGGGATAACGTCAGCCGATATGAACGTTGCTTCTTTTTTCGATGGCGTTAATGTATTAATAGATAGCACACACCTACTCAGACAACAGAACACTTGCAATTACTTCCAGTGCTTATTTGTGCTATTTTCTGCCACGTATTAAATTCGATGTTGGCCCACTTATTCCTTTGAGTTCCTTGTCTGAGCGTACAGGTGGGGCCAAATATTGCGGGATCTGCAACATGCAGTGCAGAAAATTGACCTTCCTGAATGCTTTAGTTCTTCAAGTACTGCCACTGTGCCGATGGCTATTCCCGGGGTGGGCGTACTTGTAACAGTGCGGCCAAAGTTTTCACATAGAAGGATGAAACTGCGACACTCGTACCAATGTGAACAAATTACACAGCGTTGCTTTTATTTTTCTTCCACCAATTCGAGTATCACAGACCAGCCTAAACCTATGTTTGTACCTCGTGCTAACACATAACGACAAGTTAGAGGTATAAGGTTTCCAGATTTATTGGAAAATCAATGGTATGCATACTCTGCTGCAAGTTCACTTCTCTGCCCTGTACAAATTCATGCCTAATAGCGGCACCAGACATCGTTCAAATAAAAGCGAAGATGCGCCAGTTGATATTGCATCTCTTAAACCTGATAAATTCGCTCCACATGCCTGTTCATTGTAAAACTGACTACGCTGCCGTTAGCTCGGCAATTACCAAAAGCAATAAGAAGCGTCAGGCCGTCACAGCATCGTACATAATCGGAAGATGTGTATACAGCACGTAGATCCATTCAGCCCTTAAATAAGAACACCTTTATCGGTTCGAAAACCGACTAATTAAAGCGGAAAGGTATACTCACCCCTAAACTTGATGACAACGTCATAGAGGTGCATGCTAATGGAAGCATTCGCATCAATTTCACTAGTCCGAAGAAATCGCCCGAAATTACAGACATTGGAAATGAGTAACCGCACTGCAGGATTCCAACTGGTGTTGCCAGGCCATGAAATTCTGCCGATGACGCACCCTCGCAATGATCATTGAAGAGCGTCGTTACCAAAGTAATCTCCGTGAAGGATCTGATCACCGCCAGTTCGGAGTTGGCACACATACTTAGTTTTTTTCAATAAGTTTAAACACAAACAACGAGGCTGCGGCCTGAAAGATCGCAGCACCATATAGAAATACAGGTTAACTTCGCGATGTCCACAACCATCCTGGTAAAGTCCATTGAAGTGACGTTCCGCTCAAATGCAACGTAATTACGGAAGGTATTCTAAACGTACCCTAACATAACACAAACTTACGATGGCTAGATGTTGCCAAAATAACAAGAGCGTTATGTCCTATCTCTTTCGATGGCGTAAAAAAAGTTTTAAAAACCTACATGTATGCCCTTTCAGTCAAGCACAATATTGTAAGCGTCATAGCGATACGGGAACGATGTTGCCGGATCCCAGGGGCAATAGTGGAGACATCAGTTTACATCGGCAGCCGTAGACCTGGACGCGACGTTCATGTCGGACATGCCTGTCTCGTTCATCTTCGAGATCAGGCCCCGCTGCTCGCGCATTGGTGACAGAGGAACCACCGACAGCGTGACTTCGGGTTTGCCGGCTCTCAGCAGGTGATCAACCTGCGGCCTCGACATGCCGTCCACCGGTGCGCCGTCGATTTCGAACAGCACATCACCCGGGAAGACCGCCTTGTTGTTGGAACTGACCACGTCTGCGTACTGGGAGGCGAATAACGGGCATATAATTTCAGTTTAAAAAGTAGAAGCGCTTCTAACATACCTGCAAAGCGTCACTGAAATGCGGTGCTTCGTAGGCTCGTTTAGGCCGTGGGCGAAGTGTGGATTGAATAGTGAGGTTTAATTAAAATCTTAAACCAAATTCAAGGAGCGTAAGTGGCACCGTAATAGAATGTTCCATACAATTGCTGACTACCGGGTTTCTTTTTTTTAACCTGCAGTTATTGCTTGGCGCACGGGCCTTTTTGCATTCCGCGACCATGAAAATATGGGGCCGGTTGTTGAACCCGCAAACTCGTGCTCGACAGCAGGACGTCAGAGCCACGCGGTGAAACCCCCTTGGCGAGTTTGGCGGGTCGTATAACAAATAGATCGGTAAATCGTTTCTTCTTCGGGTTTTCGCTTATCCAGGCTCAGAATGCGTTAAGTGTGCTGACCTAAACCATGCCGAACACGCCGATGAAGTAAAGCTGCATTCGCATGAAGGCACGTGGATTCAAGCAGGAACGAGTCGCGGCAACAAAACGTTTCGACTCACGCTTCCGCGAAAACCGCGTATGCTGCGGTTTCGGAAGTTAAAAAAAAAGTTATTTAATAACTCCCCGCGCTGACTCCCTGCGTAGTCTTGCGATTACGCGCTTAATCGCGTAACGCTCCCCACGGTGCATCCTGTGTATCGACGATGAAGACACGCGCGGGTGGTGCAATTATGAAACATCGTTCCAGCACACAATTGAACACGGACGAGAAGAGAAGGACAACACGAACGCAACACGAAGTTTCATAATGCCAATCACAACCAACTAGCCCAGATGTCCATACTTAGCGGGTGGTGGAAACGTACGTGGTATCTGACCTCAGTATTTAAGCCTTGTGGTGGGGATACCTTTCTTTTATATGGAAGTGTTTTTATGTAGACTACATCTTAGTCCGATGGCAAAAGGAAAATGCCTAATTGAAAAGCAGGGCCGGCACGGCTTTGCAAGCCATAATATAAGCATCCGTTTTATAGCCAGACGTTTATTCCGAAATCAAAAAGGCAGCGTAAGGAACGACGTGCTAAAATACACGCACGATTCAGTTTGTAGGTCACGCATTGAAAGAAGAAAACTTAAAAAAAAAGCGCACGAGACTGCGCGGTTATATTCATACCGTCATATGGGTGAGTACGAAGAATTGAGCAGCTAACTTACAGGAACGAGCGATTTGTGCTTTCGTAAGAGCTCTTAATAAGGAACTTCGTCAATCACGCAGAGTTAGTTCTGCTGACCATTTACGCCGCACTGTGTCATCGATGCTTGTCAACGCTGTCATACCTCAAGAGTTACAGGCATGCGCAACATGAAGCAACATGTACTTCAACTCAACGTCGCTTCAGCGCCTACCCACTAAGCGCGCCTTGCAATGCTCCACAGCTATTCGATGCCGGACGCACCCTTCCAGCCTCACCAGTAGCACGAAGCACTTGGCTGACTGCTTCAGCTTGTCGTCTGCGACGTCGACGTCGAGGATGTCGATGCCGTATGGCCTCCCACCGAAGCAGCCGGGCGTCGCGGCCTTAATGACGGCGGCTTCCCGGGGTATGCTGCGCATGATGCCCAGCATGTCTCGACGGCTCGTGAGCAGCCGGTAGGGACTCGAAGACATCACCGACAGGACCATCTGGTCGCGGGAATCGCTGATGATCTTCTTGATCCGGGCCAGCGGCGCATGCGTCACCGTGATACCATTCACGTGAAGAATGAAGTCCAGCGGCAGCACCTTGGACATGTCGGCAGGCGAGCCCTTGGTCACCGTCTAGCCGCCGGTATACAGATAGAGACAGCGGCACACGTCAGCCTTCGCGCGGCCCCAAGCGTGGAGCAGCGACGTGACAGCCAGACGGCCGTTTCTACAGAGTCCATTTACGCATCGGCAGTTCATATGGGACACGAGCACAGAAAGCTGCTAGTATGGTCAAAACGGTGCCCACATTCCGAAGATAAAAGAGCTACGGCTAAGTATAGACGGAGCAATATCGTTAGGCAATCCAATATCGTATCGAGTACTTTCCTCGGTTTTCTAGTATTTGAGTCGGCTCACGAAAGGCATTCCATCACAGCCACGGATATCGAAAGCACAAGCTTTCCGTGTGAACGCTCGTGCGCGCGTTCGTACGTAAGTAAAGTGTATAAAGCACCTTGGAGCAGATTTGCAGTGTTTTACACCTCTACAGTGACTTACATCACTAATTTAGTCCGAATGCCACTTTGTACTCAGTTTTATAGGAACAAAGAGCTGCATCAATATTAAAATATTTAGCCCGTTGTCGTTGTACATATTTTAAATTTGCTCTCGCTTACATCACAAGCGTCACACGAGCGAACGCACCACCAATGAAAATCGGCCAACTCTATTCATCATCACCATCAGCCTGGTTACGCCCACTGCAGGGCAAATGCCTCTCCCATACTTCTCCAACAACCCCGGTCATGTACTAATTGTGGCCATGTCGTCCCTGCAAACTTCTTAATCTCATCCGCCCACCTAACTTTCTGCCGCCCCCTGCTACGCTTCCCTTCCCTTAGAATCCAGTCCGTAACACTTAATGACCATCGGTTATCCACCCTCCTCATTACATGTCCTGCCCATGCCCATTTCTTTTTCTAGGTTTCAACTAAGATATCATTAACTCGCGTTTGTTCCCTTACCCAACCTGCTCTTTTCTTATCCCTTAACGTTACACCCATCATTCTTTCCATAGCTCATTGCGTCGTCCTCAATTTAAGTAGAACCCTTTTCGTAAGCCTCCAGGTTTCTGCTCCGTAGGTGAGTGCTGGTAAGACACATCTGTTATACACTGTTCTCTTGAGGGATAATGTCAACCTGCTGTTCATGATCTGAGAATGCCTGCCAAACGCACCCCAGCCCATTCTTATCCTTTTGATTATTTCTGTCTCATGATCCGGATCCGCGGTCACTACCTGTCCTAAGTAGATGTATTCCCTTACCTCTTCCAGTGCCTCGCTACCTATCGTAAACTGCTATTCTCTTCCGAGACTGTTAAACATTACTTTAGGCTTCTGCAGATTAATTTTTAGACCCATCCTTCTGCTTTGCCTCTCCAGGTCAGTGAGCATGCATTGCAATTGGTCCCCTGAGTTAGTAAGCAAGGTAATATCATCAGCGAATCGCAAGTTACTAAGGTATTCTCCATTAGCTCTTATCCCCAATTCTTCCCAATCCAGGTCTCTGAATACCTCCTGTAAATACGCTGTGAATAGCATTGGAGAGATCGTATCTCCCTGCATGGCGCCTTTATTTATTGGGACTTTGTTGTTTTCTTTATGGAGGACTACGGTGGCTGTGGAGCCGCTATAGATATCTTTCAGTATTTTTACATACGGCTCATCTACACCCTGATTCCGTAATGCCTCCATGACTGCTGAGGTTTCGACTGAATCAAACGCTTTCTCGTAATCAATGAAAGCTATATATAATGGTTGGTTATATTTCGCACATTTCTCTATTACCTGATTGATAGTGTGAATATGGTCTACTGTTGAGTAGCCTTTACGGAATCCTGCTTGGTCCTTTGGTTGACAGAAGTCTAAGGTGTCCCTGATTCTATTTGCGATTACCTTAGTAAATACTTTGTAGGCAGCTGAGAGTAAGCTGATCGGTCTATAATTTTTCAAGTCTTTGGCGTCCCCTTTCTGATGGATTAGGATTATGTTAGCATTCTTCCAAGATTCCGGTACGCTCGAGGTCATGAGGCATTGCGTATACAGGGTGGCCAGTTTCTCTAGAACAATCTGCCGGCCATCCTTCAACAAATCTGCTGTTACCTTATCCTCCCAAGCAGCCTTCCCCTTTTGCATAGCCCCCAAGGCTTTCTTTACTTCTTCCGGCGTTACCTGTGGGATTTCGAATTCCTCTAGACTATTCTCTCTTCCAACTCTATTGCATGGCGCTTAATACAGACAGGTCAGCCAGCCATTCAATGCGCCTTTTCTTGCTTCTTTTGTTTTTGTTCTTTTATGCCGTTACAGCATGCATGTGGTTAACCTGCGGGGCATGCATAAAGGATTGGCAAATGTTCCACGCCTTTCGTAATTAACAAATGACAAAACGCTGTCAAATGCAATATTTTGCCTCTGACTATTGCACCAAAGCGAGCTCTTTTTCTTCAAAAAACTGCACAGAAGACAAAGCATGATCATAGCGCGGAATCAAGAATTATGGGCGCATTAAAAAAGCTTTTCCTTCGTAAATGTTGTTTCGCATTGAACGGCCGCCTTCGCTGCATAGCATGTCCATGATCAGGAAGTCGCTGGCATGTGCTCTTAAGAACGGTTCCAGCGTAAGTACTCTTTTCTAAATAGAAACCTACATGGCGCAAAAATAGAACAGTGTGGAAGACAAATATTGCACAGGCCTGCGATGTGTGCTGAGTGTTTCTTTTAGTATACAGGGTGTCCCAGCAAATTTTAGGCAGAGTTTACAGATATGCCAAAGCCACGTAGCTGGACATAACCAAGGTAATGTTGCTTGCCTTCGCTTGGAGATGCTCATTTTTTTCCTTCCGCCGAATAAGATAATTAATCCTAATTAATTAGTGAACTTCTCAAACATTATAAGTAGATGAAACGTGTCAATGAGGAAATCGTAGAGCGACATGAAAAACTGCCGATACAGCTTTCTGTTGCTTAATACGTGCTACATAAAAGTGTTTTTTCGAGCGTGAAAGAAGCCCCATAATACACGCGAAATCGCCGCGCGACTGGTGGCTCGAGGCATGTGCAAATTGCTGTGGTATTGTGACGACCGGGCATAATAAAGTTAAAGCGAAGTTTAATGCTTTAGTGCGCGGGGGCAGAGAATTTATTCTGACCGATCAACATGACCGAGAACAGAGACATAAAAATTTAGGCTGTCTTTCCCACGGCTTTGTACCTGTATGTCCGTAATGTCACCTTGGGGGAGACCTTCACGCGCACACTCTTTTCCGATGGTTGGCTTCGAACCCGAATACCCAAGCACGGGAGTCCGACGCTCTAACCATCAAGCCACGGAGGCACGCCTGAAAATGTACCAATTTCTCTGGAGGAATCCCAGCGCCTTGAGACGCTTGGCGCGTTACATTAGGAGCCTCACATGGCAAGAATTTACTGATAAAGAATGAGCGCACGCATCTTTAATCTGATGATGAAGACTCATCGTCAGCAGAATTCGCTACGCATTTCTCACTGGACTGTGTCACTGTAGCGAGTTTCTACAAGTTCAACTGAGAGAGAATACACTTTATCATTATAAAGCCTGTAGTTTGAAGCTTTTTGCTATGAGATTGTAACTGTATACTCGCTGGGCCTCATTCAGCATGTTACGGGCGCGCAGAACAAGGGCCCGGGGGAGAAAAGAGGTGTGGGTTCGGGGAGCGAGCCAGTAATTCAGATATGTTAGATGCAGGGCAAGGATAATTGTGTTAGGTGTACTGGTACGGGACTGTTGAGCTGAGGGGGCGGCCCCATAGGGTGTGTGCTGTAAGGTCAAGCACATCGGGTTTTGCGATTCAACATTTTTAGTCTTGAACCAACCGGAAAATGGGGGTAAGGGAAGCTTGTCCAGCGTGCAACTGACTTTCGTCACGGTTAAGTAACCCACAGGTAACGGAACGGTGCCGGATTGATTCGGCCTCCCGCTCCCTCAGCTCGGCATCTTCTCGTTTCTGTCGGACTTCCTGGGCTCGGGCTGTTCTAACGGCTGGTTCGGCGCGCCGACGGCGAGCCCTTTCACGGGGGAGTTTTCGTTGCCGCTCGTCAAACGCTGCCCGTTCTTCGGGGGAAAGCACAACACGTGGCCGTCCCATCCGTCTACCGAGAATGAACTGAACGGATACCAAGCCTGCGCAGCGCGCGCGAGAGCCTTTGCTGCAATTTCCCTACCCGGCTGAAGCGAAACGGTTCCGATTGGTTGGGCGCGTGGCGTGAGCGCGCGCCTATGCAGCTGGAATGATTGCTAATGACTCACGCTTCGGCGCCGGCTCAGCTGTACCCTCATCAAACGGCGCCTTCCCGCAGCTGCTCTGCTCTGGGAGAAACTGAGTTTTTTTTGCGTGACCACGACAACGCCACCGAAACTTATAAGCCAATACAAGCTTCGCTCGAAAAATTACTTCTGTCTTCTCTACAAGGTCCACCATGATGGCCAAGGGACGCGACCGACAGCGATATCTTCAGCGCGTCTTTTATCGTATAGCGCCATTTTGCCTTGCTGGCTTACAAAAGCTTGGCATACACAGATGCCCAGTGTACGTGGGACCTGGGTATTTTTTTTTCTTTGGTAGGCGACACCTGTCGTTGTCGAGGAACGCACACGCGTTCAGATGCGAAAAATGTTAGCGCGTCTGTTCGTAGCCGTCTATACGAGCCGCCACGCCAGATTGAAACGCCGGTAATTGACGCTTTGCAAAAATATTCTGGACGTGCGCAAGAAAGGTATTTTCCAAACAAAGGTGTTTAAGATGGCAAAGTTCGCAGTACAGATGCATGGTCGATGTGTGTCTCTGTTACTAGTTTTATGATGAAACCTGAACGTTTTGGCAACTTTTCTTTCAGATCACACATTAAGCCAAACGTAACACTTCCGTCAGGAAGAACCACCGTTTATTTCGTAATTAGCCTACAACTTACACAGACACTGCAAAAGCACCCAATCCATGCCAGGACTTCAACTCAGCTGGCCGAGAGGCAGATAAGTATCCCCTGTAGAAAGGGCGGCTATATGCCTTGTTTTGCAACCAGATCTTGTCGTGCAGCCGCAGCACCAAAGCGGGCGAGTACAATTTTGCCATTCGTCAATTACCCACATCAAAACTCACGTCCACGTAAGTGAAGCTCTCTTCCTCTCCCTGGACCCGACGCAACGAGAAGCCGAAGCCCCAGAACTTCGTGTACTTCTTCTTCCGGTAAAGCATGAGATCCACCTTCTCGGTGCGTGCGCCGTCTTTGCCTTCCGGGCCTGCAACAAAGCAGTGCCCGTTCAATCTCGTCGTCATGTTTAGTGTCGACATCAGTACCGCAGAAACGGAGCGGCGAGGTCGTCATGCCCAGCTCCATAGTATATGGTCCGCGTCACCGACATGCAGGTGGTGCTGTTTATCCGTTGGTGCCTGGAGTTACAGCTTTTCATCAATGGCCCTGAGGAAACCCCGTAGCAGGTTGTCACGTAACAAAAGCATTATTATTCGCAAGCCACGCAACTATATATAAAGAAGGATGACTACCGAAACATATCCCCAGCTCGACCCAGCAAATCGTCTTCTCTTGTTGAGGATAAACTCCAGTTTTTCGCGCCACTCTTGGTTCCTCTGTAATAACATTTGAAGTTATTGATTGCGAAATTGACGATAGAGAAGTGTGCTCCTGCATGCAAGAAGAATTACTCTGCTAGAGCGTCTATACAGAACAGGATGTTTCGTGAGCCTACTTACTGCTCATAGGTGTGGTTCTGCTCGTGGACGCGGGAGAGTTCGCCTGATAGTCGATGGCTTCGGAGCTCTGATCGCTGGTCTCCATGAAGGAATCAGACACGTCGACAGGGCTTTTGCTTGACTTTACCTGGGCGGAAACAAGAATTCCCTGTCACACCTGGGTTCACAGGACAATGTTTATTTTGTTAGTGCTTTCCCACTCTGATCATCGTTGCCGATATTATAAGTGGTGAAACGCCCACTGATAACGACCACAGCTTCCTTCTACAACCTCCTGCAAAATAGAAGACTTCTAATTAAAAGCTACTTTACGAGTTGTGCCCAATCCCAAAGCGCTATACCTTTCAAACTGAGACGAGCCAACTTCACAAAAGCCAAGCTTACGTAAGTGTTTGCGCATACACTAAGGCAACTTTCCGAACTTTACAGTTGAGCCTGTATAAGACAATTACATTATGCTCAAGAGGAAATTATATTGAACATGGCTTACTTTCGATTGACAATTTATATGTATGCGTACCTTGATCATGAGTTTCTTGAAGCTAGGCGAAGCGTAGCACAGCAACGGTTTCTGGCTTTCGGCGCTGACGTCGGTCATCTCCTCTACCTGCTGGTGCTTGCGCTTGTCCTCGGGGTCCCCACTCGTGCGGTCTTTTTCGGCGTCGTTGTTCATGATTTCGGCGATGCTCGCTATGTCGCACAAGTTCGTCTTGCTGTAAAGCACCTGCCAGTTGAACTTGTCGAAGAACGGGTGCGTCTTCAAGTCGCTGTAGTCGCGCGAGCCGAGCCGTTCCGCGGCGCTCTTCTTGAGCAGACGGTACGTCATGTCCTTGGCCGGCGTCGTGGCCGAGTGTGGATGCTCATCGGCACGCGGCCACTTCAGCGGCGACGTGATGATGCGCTCGCGAAGCAGCTGCTTGGACTTTCCTCGGAACGGCACCCGGCCGGTCATCAGCTTGTACATGACGACGCCCATCGACCACCAGTCGGCAGCGCGACCTGCGCGAAAATGAAAGGACCACGGATTGCGCACGTTGCGCGAATAACCTCCACAAGAACACTTTCCGCCGAACGCGCAAGTCTTGCCTGTGACTGGCTCTTATGCAGTCGGTGGGCGAAGACCCGAAACCACGCATCGCTAACCACGCGAAAGAAAGGAGAACAACGCAGGGAAACGTGCTTCGCTGTAGACAAGCAGTGAGCACTATAACTATTAACTTCAAAGTAATCCAATTCGCCTTTCGCTGCAGAGCGTTGGACGTACCATACGGTCTCCTTTTGAGAATTTCCGGAGCCATGTACGGTATGGTGCCGGCCGACTCGCCGTCGTGGAATTCGAAAGGAGTTCTCCGAAAGTAGCCCCTCAGGAAACGCTTGGTGACTGCGTGATTGCGCGTGCATTCATCATTGTAGGGGAATCAGTCATGCACATCTCGTGATCGCGCGTCAGAAGTGTATACCAGAATTCACAAAATCTGACACCGCAGACCTAAATCGGCAGAACCGTATATCCGCAGCACCGGTCATGTGACTGCTGCTTGGGTGCAGAAACTTTATCAACGATGAAACTTACAAACCGTTCCACTGGCTACGTTATGGCTACGTTATGTTAGGACATGTAAATATACTGGAATATTATTCTGTGTTTAAGAGGGACAGCTACGAATAGATAACAGAAAGAATTGACAACTTTCGCGGCGTCTGTCACTAGTGTAATCCGTTCTTCGTTAAACAAAAACAAGAAGTCGGCGTCAGCAGTTAAATGTCATAAGGGCTTGATAGCAGTACCGGATAACAATATCCTATTAGTACAGGTTCTCGAGAGGGACAACATTCATGTGGAATAATCATCGAACGATAAGATTTTCCAAAAGATCCTTATAGGTACCTGACAGTATTACAGTTGGTAAATTATATAATAATTCCCTACTAAATTTAACGAGTAATATTGGTTGGGGGTACTGGGTATATGGCTTGTTTACATGGCCTTCAAAGAGCTCGACGCAATCATATAGCCCGCTGAAAGCGCACTTTGGTAGTGTTTTCTTCTGATAGTAAAAAAAGCCAGCAAATGCGAGCACACCAACGTTTGCTTAAAACGTTTGCCTGAATCAAAAGAAAACAGGCTGCACTCACAGTGACCGCTGCACACTTTAGTTGTGTCGAAGTCGATGACTTTCACTCTCCCGCCCGGCAAAATGAGCATGCTGGAAAAGGCCGTGTAATGTATACGTTCACCAAGTCTGTATGCAGTCGTAAGGAATAAGGTTTTTGCGAAAAGCAATACGGCCAAGAGAACATTACAACAATAACGCCATGATAGTGTTTTCAGCATGCCTCGCTTTAAAGAAGCGCTGTCACTCACAGCCTGAAATACTGCCAACGAAGCGGCCTAAAGTGCTACACCATGACAGCAATAGCAATGTTCCCAAGCAATCGCCGCGAATTGGCACTGCAACGTGGGTTCACGACCTCCATATCCGTTTGTTAATGCGATATCAATTATATCGACACTCCGGGCGCATTTCTGCCGACGGCGTCGTTAACGGCCTAGCCGTTATGTTTCGTATAAAAGTCCAAGGGCGATAACATCGTCGCCGCGCGCCGCATGCTGTATGTGCGAGTGAAAGCGTACGAGGGTGAGCCAGCGATGATGGCTCAATATCACTCTCGCAAGAGAGGAAAGCAGGTAGGAAGCGCGGCTTCTTCCGTCGGCCGCAAGGCAACGGGCGGATGTGGGAGAGAGGGGGAGGGGGGGGGGATCGCCTACCCTAGCGGAAACTGCGTATGGCGCGGTCGCGCAGGCCCTATCTCGAAAGCGATCTGTTATGTGGGACAGAGATTAGCTGCGCCGACGTCTTATGGCTTCGTGGGAGGTGTGTTCTCGCCGCTCAATTTGCATAGAAGCTATAGGAAGCACGAAGGTCACTTCGCTCGGTGCTGCTGCCGCGGGTCCTCACGCCAGCGTTTTAAGATCGAGTGAGGTGTGTACATGTTTGCCTGTGCATGCGTGACACTGTGCTAGTTTACACGGCCCCTAAAACTATCTTTATCTCGTGTCTAATAATTTGTTGTCGCAATCGATGCTTCGCCTTTCGGGCGAGACAGCTACTTTTGGGATGTATCACACGCAAGCGCCACGTTGAAAGCACAGCACATCCGTGCGGATATATATTAAGCACCCGAAATTTATATACGGCCAGGTAGAGACAATTTTATACTGTGCTCGCGAAATCGTAGGTCCGCCTACGATTTGCCGTTGGCAGTACGACACACTGGCCTGCAATAACGAGCAGCCACTCACTTGGACACCTTGATATCCCGGTGGAGAAATCCGCGCAAGTGCATGTGCTCAAGCGCGAGGATCAGTTGCGCCATGATGATGCGCACGGCCTCGATCTCCAAGTACACCTCCTTGGTCACAACGCGCATCAGGTCCAGGCCGGCGATGTACTCCATGACGGTCACGTACGCTTCCTGCCACGATGCACGCTCGAGCGTTAGCATGGCAGCAGTGCGTCACAGTCGCGTGAGTCGCTGCTCCTTTTTTTGATGGCTGCCTTCTAATTATTGTACAATTTGCTCGCCAGCAACATTTCCTTTTCAAAGAAAATAGAAAACAAAATAAACGTGCTCTGGGAAAAAGAAAACATTGATATTTATCGCCAGCTGTAGAAAAAACAAGCTTGTAGAACAGAATCTACAGAAGATTGTGTCTTTTAAAAGTGTAACCTACCTCAAACGTTGATTGCTGTACCTGGTGTTCAAAATTAAGCATTATGGGTTTCTTAAAAGTAGGCACTGAAAGGCACGCGAAGACCACCTGCGCAAATAAGTGTTGTGGCCAGGAGGGCCCAAATTGACATGACAACCATCGCTGTCAGCAGCCCAATCAAATAAAACTGAATAACTAACTTTTTGCTGACTGCAGCAAGTGGGTATCTCAGTAATAAAAAGTTGGAGTCAGTCGTGTTCCTACACACTATCAGTCGGAAGAATTCTTCTACCGTGTCTCTGCTCCGACATCTCCGACTCCAAATTTTAATTCTCGTTCGCATGATTACGCATGCAAGAGAGTCAGGATCGGTGCAAAGCTCCTCCCTGATGTGACGCAGCTGCTGCGTGCGGGCTTTAGTCTGACAACAGGGCGGAGGCATAGGCAAAGATGATGATTGCAATCATCATCTCGGCTGGCGAAATCAAGACATGACAGCGAGGTGTACCGTGCAGTTGTTGCTGTTGATTTCAATAAAACTTAGAAGACTTAGAAATCAGCAGTCACATTATATGCAGAGCCCAGGTAAGCACCATGCCCGCTCGTCTAGTCACCATTACGCACGCGCACTGCCCTCCGGCTTCTCCGCTCGCGCCATTGTCTCGGCATGGCAGTTGCCGCCATCGTTACAGGATGCGCGGTCGCGTAGTACGACAGCGGGGCCGTGTGCTCCAATTGTTTAGAGGAGAAGGAGGGCAGTTATCTTTGCCAATGTCTCCGGCCCGTTGTCATTAGGTTAGGTTAGGTTAGACTAAACGCCACACGCAACAGCCGCGTCTCATCATGGAGGAGCTTCGCGCAGATGCTAACTCTCTTGCATGCGTAATCATGCGAACGAGAATTAAATTTTGGAGTTGAATACGTCGGGAGCACAGACACGATAGAAGAGTTCTTCCAACTGATACTGTCCAGAAGCACGATGGCCTCTAACTTTTGATTACAAACATACCCACCTACTGCAGTCAACAAAAAGTTAGTTATCAAATTTTAGATAACTGGGTTGCTGACAGCTCTAATTATCATCTCAGTTTGTGTCCCCATGGCCACATATTTCCACAGATTGTCTTCGCGTGCCTCCAAGTGCTTAACTAAGAAAACCATAAAGCTTAATTTTGAACACCCTGTATCTTGCCTTGTAAATGTAAGCCACTGCATTTCATGCAACGTTAACAGCGTGCGAATGTGACATGCCATTCTTGTGTTCGACTGTGAAAGAACTTCGTGGAATATGTATTGCAGTACCGTGTTATGTACAAATAAACTGGTAAATGAATAATTCTTACTTAATAAAGTTTTCTTATAGCTTTAATATGAGACGCCTGAGTTGCAATGCACCGTCACTGAACTTGGGGGAATATACGAGTTCTCCGGGAATCGGCAATATACTAAACGGTTCCGACATCGGCTTGACATCGCAAGCGATCGCTACAAGGAATTTTGGCTTTCCAAATCCGTATAATTTTTTTTCAGGTCATGTTTGTTGATGGCTAGTTACACAACTCACCGTGGCTGTGAATGATGCCACGGGAACGCACCGAAAATCTCAAGGAAAGCGAGAATGGGCGCTATCATAGCAGCATAAGCTATAGGAAAGTGTACTAATTATGTTGAGTGCGCACGCACGCTTACGAAGATGATCAGGATGATGACGACGAAACTAGCGATCGCTTCACAGCTTAGTTGACATATCTTCGGTGAAGGGTCTTGTTCTGCTAAAGCTGTCCTTGTTATACGGAAGATGCCGAACCCTAGGCTATGTGCCCAACGAGAAGCAACTGGTAAAACGTAGTACGCTGACATTGGTAGAGCTACGTCCGCGTGAGAAGTGTACAAGACAAAAGCTGCCAGCTACTCAGCTAGTGCGTCAGCCACACAACGTGGAGCAGCACGTGAACAAGCGGATCACACAGGACGAGTGGAAAGAGTGGGGAGTAAGGATGGCCGGTGAGCCGAAGAGGCGCATTGGAAAAATCTAGGCGATGGGAGGTGCGTTTGTGGTCGACTACAGACCTGTATATGCAGGCGATACGGCGCAAAGCCAGTTCGGCGAGCAAAACTGTTGAGGATTAGTTCTCATGCAGGTATATCTGAGAGCGCCACAATGTTGATTTACTGGAAACGTGCATCAGTCACGTACATGTGCTAGTGAAAGAGCTTGTACTTGACCATGCAGCGATACCCCGAGAATACTGTTACCAGTGAAGCATGTGGCACTTGTGGGTAGAAATGCCATCATTGATCGTTTGAAAAGCAACTTCAGGAGGCAGAGTTTTTATTATTTCTTCTATTTTCATTCCCAGTGATCTACCGACGAGTGATGCGGCCGTCTGGATTCACCTTGACGCAGAAACAGCAGTAGTACTTGACAAGGAAGGGGTTCCTGATGACAGACGCGACAACTTTGTCCATGGCGGCCTGCTTGTGTCGGCTGAAGCGGTCCATGTTCACAAGCTTCACCGTCACCACGAAGTTGGCAGGACGGTAGGTGACCAGGTACACGGACCTGCGGAGTGAGAGTCCCGCTTGGAGACATTGCTGCCTCCACATTCTGCAAGCTGCTTGCTAAGTTTGCCATATACAAAACTACGTTACTTTAGCGGAAAAGGATGCTGTCATCAATGCTACATCTTCACGTGGCCGAAACGAAAGCGCTCCTGTATTTAAATTGATATGCATGTTCCACGATCTCTGGTTGTGAAAGTTATCCCAGAGCGCTCCACTAAGGTGTTAACGCATACCTGCAGTGTTGCTTTGAGATGCTAAACTCCAAACATTTATAAATTTTATTATTTTAAATTAAAGGGCCTGCGATTGTTAACTTTTGAGACCGAATCGAATAGGAATTGAATGGTATCACAAGCGAATCAAATCGAATAGAATATCGTATACTTTTCGAAAAGTTTTGAATAAAGAACCACCGTTATGACAACACAAAACAATGTTGACATCCCAGTATGCTTGAAGTTGGCAAGATTCTGTCATTGCATAGTATCGTATGAAGAGTTGTTTATAAAAAGCACAGACGGAGCATTCGAAGCAATGAAGTATAGTTTCATCGCATTAGGGACTCTTCAGATAGCGCGAATGATCGCTGTACAGCCTTTAATGTGTCGCTATCTAAGTGACGTACAGCCTGCTCCACGGCGAAAGTTCTCATGTATTATGTCATGCTATGCGCGCGGTGGTGATAATTTACCGTGCATCTGCTCCAGTGTTCTGTTTCCTTGGACGCAGCTGACGTTTTGAAATATTCGAAAAATATTCTAAAGAAATTCAAAAAATTTTCGCGTCTATGAATAGTGACTATTTGATTCGTAATTAGAATGTTTCGAATATTGGCGCACCCCTATTTAATAGGCAAGAATCAGATGTGTGCGTTAAGAGACAAAGCCGGCAATATCGTTACCAATATGGATGAGATAGTTAAAGTGGCTGAGGAGTTCTATAGAGATTTATACAGTACCAGTGGCACCCACGACGATAGTAGAAGAGAGAATATCCTGGAGGAATTCGAAATCCCACAGGTAACGCCAGAAGAAGTTGCCTACAAAGTATTTACTAAGGTAATCGCAAATAGAATCAGGAACACCTTAGACTTCTGTCAACCAAAGGACCAGGCAGGATTCCGTAAAGGCTACTCAACAATAGACCATATTCACACTATCAATCAAGTGATAGAGAAATGTGCAGAATACAACCAACCCTTATATATAGCTCTCATTGACTACGAGAAAACGTTTGATTCAGTCGACACCTCAGCAGTCATGGAGGCACTACGGAATCAGCGTGTAGATGAGCCATATGTAAAAATACTGGAAGATATTGTCACGTGGTAGTGACGGTAAAGAGAGAACACAGTAGCAGTACTGTGAAAGACAAAGCTAGCTTTTATTGGGCGAACCTGTGCCCACAAAACAGGCTACACTTAAAGCACAACGATAGCGGCGAACACAGTCGGCGATCGTCGAAAATCTGATCAGCGGGTCAAGCGCGTCGGCTTTTATAGAGCACTCGTCGAATGTTCCAGACTAATCGTTCGGTCCCGCGTGCCTTCCACAAAGTTCTACACCATTCGCGTTACGCGATGAAATCAGATAACACAAGGGTCGGCGACAACAGACAGCCGGGTAGAAGCATCGATAACTTTCCAGAAACATCGGATACATTCAGGCGCATCCCTCGCTGTGCGATTACAGTTGTTAAGCAGCGAAACGTGGTCGCCCGATAAAGATAAGTACACGTGTCAATACCCCCCTCTTAAAAAGCATCGACCCGATGCTACATACAAGCGAAATAAAAACACCCGTAGCAAAGAAAATAACAACAACAAAAAATAAGGAATTTCGTCAGCGTCCGTAAAAGGGTTTAAGGCGCACCACGCGGACCACTTCAGATCGTGCGCGGCGCCGCTGTGAATGCGAA
Organism: Dermacentor albipictus; assembly: GCF_038994185.2. NCBI lineage: Eukaryota > Metazoa > Arthropoda > Arachnida > Ixodida > Ixodidae > Dermacentor > Dermacentor albipictus. The sequence goes on from NC_091821.1 coordinate 401,431,195, forward strand.
ATGCCGTCTGGCACGACCTCATAGTCCAGAGCGCCAATACGTCGGATGACCTTGTAGGGTCCGAAATAGCGTCGGAGTAGTTTCTCACTGAGTCCTCGTCGGCGTATCGGTGTCCAAACCCAAACACGGTCGCCGGGCTGGTACTCAACAAAGCGTCGTCGGAGGTTGTAGTGTCGGCTGTCGGTCCTCTGTTGGTTCTTGATCCCTAGGCGGGCGAGCTGTCGGGCTTCTTCGGCGCGCTGGAGATAGCTAGCGACGTCAACATTCTCTTCGTCAGTGACGTGGGGCAGCATGGCGTCGAGCGTCGTCGTCGGGTTCCTGCCGTAAACCAGCTTAAACGGCGTGATCTGTGTTGTTTCTTGCACCGCCGTGTTGTAAGCGAATGTTACGTACGGCAGGACGGCATCCCACGTCTTGTGTTCGACGTCGACGTACATCGCTAGCATGTCGGCGAGGGTCTTATTCAGCCGCTCCGTAAGACCATTCGTCTGCGGGTGGTAGGCCGTGGTCCTCCTGTGCCTTGTCTGACTGTATTTCAGAATGGCTTGGGTGAGCTCCGCTGTAAAGGCCGTTCCTCTGTCGGTGATGAGGACTTCTGGGGCGCCATGTCGAAGCAGGATGTTTTCGACAAAGAATTTCGCCACTTCGGCTGCGCTACCTTTCGGCAGTGCTTTAGTTTCAGCGAAGCGGGTAAGGTAGTCTGTCGCCACGACGATCCACTTATTTCCGGTTGTTGACGTCGGAAAGGGTCCCAGCAAGTCCATCCCGATCTGCTGGAATGGTCGGCAAGGAGGCTCGATTGGCTGTAGTAATCCGGCTGGCCTTGTCGGCGGTGTCTTGCGTCGCTGACAGTCTCGGCATGTTCTGACATAACGGGCGACGTCGGCGGTCAGGCGCGGCCAATAATACTTTTCTTTTATCCTCGATAGTGTCCGGGAAAAACCGAGGTGTCCAGCGGTCGGATCGTCATGTAGGGCGTGCAATACTTCTGGACGAAGTCCTGACGGGACAACAAGAAGGTAGTTTGCGCGGACTGGTGAAAAGTTCTTCTTCACGAGTAGATTGTTTCGAAGCGTGAAGGAAGATAATCCGCGCCTAAATGCCTTGGGGACAACGTCGGTGTGCCCTTCCAAATATTCCACCAGGCCTTTTAGCTCCGGGTCTGCCCGTTGCTGTTCAGCGAAGTCTTCCGCGCTTATCATGCCAAGGAAGGCGTCGTCATCTTCGTCATCTTGCGGCGGCGGGTCAATGGGGGCGCGTGATAGACAATCGGCATCGGAGTGTTTTCGTCCGGACTTGTAGGTTACAGTGATGTCGTATTCTTGTAGTCTGAGGCTCCACCGCGCCAGTCGTCCTGAAGGATCCTTTATACTCGCTAGCCAACACAACGCGTGATGGTCACTGACGACTTTGAATGGCCTGCCATAAAGATAAGGGCGAAATTTAGCTGTAGCCCAAACGATGGCGAGGCATTCCTTTTCGGTCGTAGAATAGTTGCTTTCCGCTTTTGACAGCGACGGGCTAGCGTAAGAGATCACCTCTTCGACTCCGTTTTTCCTTTGGACTAGAATGGCACCGAGGCCTAGCTACTGGCGTCAGTATGGATTTCTGTATCGGCGTACTCGTCGAAGTGCGCAAGTACCGGCGGCGACTGCATGCGTCGTTTGAGTTCTTCAAATGCGTCGGCCTGCGGCGTTTCCCACTTGAACTCAGCATCACATTTAGTTAGACGTGTCAACGGCTCGGCGATGCGTGAGAAGTCCTTGACAAAGCGCCTGTAGTAGGCACACATGCGAAGGAATCTACGCACTGCCTTCTTGTCGGTGGGCTGCGGGAACTTTGCGATGGCAGCTGTTTTCTAGGGGTCGGGGCGTACTCCGGATTTACTGATGACGTGGCCTAGGAACAAAAGCTCGTCGTAAGCGAAGCGGCATTTTTCTGGCTTCAGAGTGAGCCCTGACGACTTGATGGCCTCTAGTACTGTGGCAAGCCGCCTAAGGTGGTCGTCGAAATTTCCGGCGAATACAACGACGTCATCCAAGTAAACGAGACAGGTCTGCCATTTCAATCCCGCTAAAACCGTGTCCATCACGCGCTGGAACGTTGCAGGCGCCGAGCACAGTCCAAATGGCATAACCTTGAACTCGTAGAGGCCGTCTGGGGTGATGAAGGCGGTCTTTTCGCGATCTCTTTCGTCGACTTCTATTTGCCAATAGCCAGACTTGAGGTCCATCGAGGAGAAGTACTTAGCGTTGCAGAGCCGATCCAATGCGTCGTCTATCCGTGGAAGGGGGTATACGTCCTTCTTCGTGATCTTGTTCAGACGACGATAATCGACGCAGAAACGTAGGGTTCCGTCCTTTTTCTTCACCAGCACAACAGGGGATGCCCACGGGCTTTTCGACGGCTGGATGATGTCGTCGCGCAGCATTTCGTCGACTTGTTCTGTTATAGCTTCGCGTTCTCGCGGCGAAACTCGGTAAGGGCTCTGGCGGAGTGGTCGAGCGTACTCCTCGGTGATTATGCGATGCTTGGCGACTGGTGTTTGTCGAATCCTCGATGTCGTCGAAAAGCAGCCTTCGTATCGTCGGAGCAGACTTCTGAGCTGCTGTTGCTTAATCACTGGGAGACTTGGATTAATGTCGTAGTCTGGTTCGGGAACCATGGTCGTCGGGCTACATGCGGCGGAATCCGAGAGGACAAACGCATTACTGGTTTCCACAATTTCTTCGATGTACGCGATCGTCGTGCCCTTGTTGATGTGCTTGAACTCCTGGCTGAAGTTTGTCAGCAACACTTCAGTTTTCCCTCCATGCAGTCGAGCGATCCCTCTTGCGACGCAAATTTCACGGTCTAGCAGTAGACGTTGGTCACCCTCGATGACGCCTTCTGCGTCGCCAGGCGTTTTGGTGCCTACGGAAATGACAATGCTGGAGCGAGGCGGGATGCTGACTTGACTTTCGAGCACACTTAAGGCACGGTGACTACTAGAGCTCTCCGGTGGTATCGCTCGATCTTCCGACAGCGTTATGGACTTCGACTTCAGGTCAATGATTGCGCCGTGTTGGTTCAGGAAGTCCATGCCGAGAATGACGTCTCGCGAACACTGTTGCAGGATAACGAAGGTGGCAGGGTAAGTACGGTCATGAACGGTAATTCTTGCCGTGCAGATTCCAGTCGGCGTAATGAGGTGTCCTCCAGCGGTCCGAATTTGGGGACCCTCCCATGCAGTCTTAACCTTCTTTAACTGGGCGGCGATGTGTCCACTCATTACAGAGTAATCGGCCCCTGTGTCGACAAAGGCAGTGACTGCGTGGCCGTCTAGAAGTACGTCGAGGTCGGTGGTTCTTTGTCTGGCGTTGCAGTTGGGTCTTGGCGTCGGATCACGGCTGCGTCGTGTTGAACTGAAGCTGGAACGTTGCGTCGTCAAGTCGTCTTTCGTCGGTGTAGTGTTGGCTTCGCGACTTCTTCGGGACGGCGGCGTGTCGTCATTAGGTCGTCGAGATGATTTCTTCGTCATGTTCGTCGACGGCGGAGGATCTTCGTCAGTTCGACGAACAGCAACCGCACCTCCATCAGTTGCTGCTTTTAGTTTTCCGGATATGGGCTCGCAGAGCGGCCCCGCGCTGGGCCGGTGTATGGTCGGCGCTGCGGCGACAGGTAGCGGCCTGGTGACGGCGAACGGGACGGTCGTCGAGGGCTCCATTGAGTAGCGGCGAGGTAGTCGGCGATGTCACGTGGGCGCTCTCCAAGCTTTGGACGCGGCGCGTTGACGGCGAACCCTCTCAGTCCCATGTCGCGGTATGGGCATCGGCGGTAGACGTGACCCGCTTCCCCGCAGTGGTAGCAGAGTGGGCGGTGGTCAGGAGCGCGCCAAACGTCGGTCTTCCTCGGGTAGCTCCGCTGGGCGACGGGTGGGCGCGCTGTCGGCGGCGGCGGCGGTGCATGGTCGACGGAATTGCGGCGTTACAGGGCCCTGGCGCGGTCGCTGAGGTGGGCCTTGACGGCGTACGACGGCGGCGTAGGTCATCGCTTCGGGTTGGGGTTGCGGTAATTGAGGTTGCACCTCCGGAACTGCAAGCGACCTCTGAACCTCATCTTTGACGATGTCAGCGATCGAGGCCACTTGAGGCTGCGACGACGGGAAGATCTTCTGAAGCTCCTCTCGTACGACTGCCCTGATAGCCTCGCGCAGGTCTTCGGAGGCCAGTGATTGAACTCCGGCATAGTTTGTAGCGTTGGTGCGGCGGTCGAATTGCCGGTTTCGCATCTCGAGTGTCTTCTCGATGCTAGTGGCCTCGCGAAGAAACTCGTCGACAGTCTTCGGCGGGTTTCGTACCATACCGGCGAAAAGTTCCTCCTTAACACCACGCATTAGTAGCCGGACTTTCTTTTCCTCGGACATTTCCGGGTCGGCGTGGCGGAATAGGCGGCTCATTTCTTCTGTAAAAATCGCCGTGGTCTCGTTGGGCAGCTGCACTCGGGTTTCCAGTAGTGCTTGGGCTCGTTCTCGGCGAACGACGCTTGTGAATGTCTTCAGGAAGGCGCTTCGGAAAAGGTCCCAGGTCGTTAACGTGGCTTCTCTGTTCTCGAACCACGTCCTGGCAGCGTCTTCCAATGCGAAGAAGACATGTCGCAGTTTGTCGTCGCTGTTCCAGCTGTTAAATGCAGCGACCCTCTCGTACGTCTCGAGCCAGGTTTCCGGGTCCTCGAATGTTGAACCGCGGAACGTGGGGGGCTCCCTGGGCTGCTGCAGCACGACGGGGGATGCTGGGGCTGCCATTGGGGAGGACTTGGTGGCAATCTTCCTGCTCGTCCCAGGTAGGAGTCCGTGCTCTGGGGGCAGTCCTTGCAGCCGGCGGCTAGCTCGCTGGTCTTGGTTGGCTGGTGGCTGATCTTGGTCAACGTTGGTTTTGTCCTCGGGCTTCGGACTTGGATCGCGGCTTTGCGGGGGCGTTCGGTACATGAACGCACAAGCACCTCCACCAGATGTCACGTGGTAGTGACGGTAAAGAGAGAACACAGTAGCAGTACTGTGAAAGACAAAGCTAGCTTTTATTGGGCGAACCTGTGCCCACAAAACAGGCTACACTTAAAGCACAACGATAGCGGCGAACACAGTCGGCGATCGTCGAAAATCTGATCAGCGGGTCAAGCGCGTCGGCTTTTATAGAGCACTCGTCGAATGTTCCAGACTAATCGTTCGGTCCCGCGTGCCTTCCACAAAGTTCTACACCATTCGCGTTACGCGATGAAATCAGATAACACAAGGGTCGGCGACAACAGACAGCCGGGTAGAAGCATCGATAACTTTCCAGAAACATCGGATACATTCAGGCGCATCCCTCGCTGTGCGATTACAGTTGTTAAGCAGCGAAACGTGGTCGACCGATAAAGATAAGTACACGTGTCAATATCTATAGCGGCTCGACAGCCACCGTAGTCCTCCACAAAGAAAGCAACAAAATCCCAATAAAGAAAGGCGTGAGAAAGGGACATACGATCTCTCCAATGCTATTCACAGCATGTTTACAGGAGGTATTCAGAGACCTGGAGTGGGAAGAAGTGGGGATAAAAGTTGATGGAGAATACCTTAGCAACTTGCGATTCGCTGATGATATTGCCTTGCTTAGTAACTCAGGAGACCAATTGCAATGCATGCTCACTGACCTGGAGAGGCAAAGCAGAAGGGTGGGTCTGAAAATTAATCTGCAGAAAACTAAAGTAATGTTTAACAGTCTCGGAAGAGAACAGCAGTTTGCGATAGGTAGCGAGGCACTGGAAGTGGTAAGGGAATACATCTACTTAGGGCAGGTAGTGACCACGGATCCGGATCATGAGACTGAAATAACCAGAAGAATAAGAGTGGGTTGGGGGGCGTTTGGCAGGCATTCTCAAATCATGAAGAGCAGGTTGCCACTATCCCTCAAAAGGAAAGTGTATAACAGCTGTGTGTTACCAGTACTCACATATGGGGCAGAAACCTGGAGGCTTACGAAAAGGGTTCTGCTGAAATTGAGGACGACGCAACGAGCTATGGAAAGAAGAATGATGGGTGTAACGTTAAGGGATAAGAAAATAGCAGGTTGGGTGAAGCAACAAACGCTAGTAAATGACATCTTAGTTGAAATCAAGAAAAAGAAATGGGCAAGGGCAGGACATGTAATGAGGAGGGAAGATAACCGATGGTCACTAAGGGTTACGGACTGGATTCCAAGGGAAGGGAAGCGTAGCAGGGGGCGGCAGAAAGTTAGGTGGGCGGATGACATTAAGACGTTTGCAGGGACAACATGGCCACAATTAGTACATGACCGGGGTAGTTGGAGAAGTATGGGAGAGGCCTTTGCCCTGCAGTGGGCGTAACTAGACTGCTGCTGCTGCTGCTGCTGCTGCTGCTGCTGCTGCTGCTGCTGCTGCTGCTGCTGCTGCTGCTGCTGCTGCTGCTGCTGCTGCTGATGATGATGATGATGATTTCAAAAAGAACCATGCAAAGAGAATTTCACGGAAACAGCCTTACCTGGAATTTCTAAGAACGCCTCGCAACATCTACAAATAGAACCTATATCCTAAACAGAATCACTAAAATATAGATAATTCGCGGACAAGGGAGAGTTAACTTACCCCTACATTTGCTAGGCTTCATTGTCTGTTAATTTTGTAACAAAACATTAAGCCTCTCGCCTGCCCCGGTGATTCTTCTCGCTTATAACAACAATATATGCTCTCACAAAACACATCTTATTATAGACGTATCCGAGCTCCAGCGCTTTTGCATTTCGCAGACTATTACTATTACGCACGTGCACCCGTGCGCGCGTGCTGGCGCATGAGTTAGCAAACGAGCACTTTTGCATGTCCCCTCTCGCTGACAAAATCGCATCTCGGACATGCACCCACAGTGTTCACGGGAATTAAGCCATGGACAAAAACGCGACAGCGTTGTATGCAAACCTACCCAAAGCCGCCGGCCCCGAGCATCTTCATGTTCTTGAAGTCACGCATCCGTGGAATAAACATAGCGAATGGAGGTGGTTTAGGTGGATTCATCTGCGAAGCAAACAACAGGCGCAAGGTTATGACAGAAAGGCCAAGATGGACAGAGCGATAGACATCATCTGCTACGAGGCTCTGTGACGTTTGTACACGTGCTTCTTGAGAATTGCAATGAAAATAAGCCTCGCGTTAAAAGATAACGACGGCATCGTAACTGCTGCCCAGTCGTATATGGCTTTCTTGTTCATGTCTATGCCTTTCTTTTCAATTCAAATTTAACATCTCATGCCGGACAAAGTATAATCATTATCAAAACAAGTCGGCGGTGTTTAGCATATTCAATATTCTGAAGTCTAAAGGCACCACTTAATCTGTTTGCTCTCAATTTCACCAGCCCGTGTTGTGGGAACCCGCAGATCTTTGATGGGGTCCGTGTACAGTTTAACATTCGGAAAAGCCAGCAGAATCCGGCTAAGAAGTTATTAGGAATAATTGAATTACGTTCATAAACAACATTACTCTTCTATGTAAGAAGGGGTCCGTCGTGGTTACCTACTGTCTATTTATTTATTTATTTATTTATTTACCCGAAGTGCCACAGTGGCATTACAGTGGGGGGTTGTACAAAAAAAAATATTACAAGGGCAGTCACAATGACAATGCAAACACTTCATTGTCAGTAATATTAACAAGAAATGAAGATAAAACATTCCATTCTCGAACAGTGTGAGGCAAAAACGACATATTGAACATATCGGTTCTTGACCTGAATTCACGCACTTTATGGTTATGATCAACCCGCTCGGATCTGTAGTGTGGATGAAAAATGTACTTCTCCCTAGGAATAGCAATCTTATCGTAATATATGTTATGAAAAAATTTAAGCCTTAGCTTTCTTCTCCTTACTTCAAGGGGTTCCCATTCTAATTCCTGTTTTATGCCAGACACACTAATGTATCTACTATAATTCCCAGAAACATAGCGGGCCGCTAAGTTCTGGATTCTTTCTCATTTTTGTCTGTCGGTCTTTGTCGGCGGGTCTCATGCAGTACAAGCATATTCCAACGCGGACCTAATATACGTTTTAAATAGTAAATCCCTAGAGTCTTGCGGAAACATTCTCGTGTTACGGCGCCAAAAACCCAACATTTTGCAAGCTTTCCCAGCAACATAATCAACATGTCGATGCCAACATAGTTTTGAGGTGATGTACACACCTAAATACTTATATTCGATGACAGTTTCCAATAAGTGGCCGGTTATGTTATAGACGTAATTAGGTACATCCTTTTTCCTCGTGAAACACATGTACACTGTTTTTTTGCAAGTTTATATTCATGTACCACTGTTCGCACCACCGGTACAATGTATTTAGGTCTTCCTGCAAAGCAAGTGAATCGTGGGAATTTTTCACTTCTCTGTAGACTACACAGTCATCAGCGAAGAGTCGCATGTGGGAAGTAATATTCTCCGATATGTCATTAATGTACACAAGAAAAAGCAACAGTCCCAAAACTGACCCCTGTGGGACGCCTGACGTGACGGAAGTTACATTTGATTTGGCTCCGTTTATTGTGACATACTGACACCTGAAACTTAAATATTCCCTAATCCATTCAACAACCTTATCATTCACATTTAAACAGCGCAACTTGTGGACTAAGAGACCATGATCTACTACATCAAAAGCCTTTTTAAAATCAATGAATATGCAGTCAATGATGCTACAACGATCCAAAAGCTTCGCATACCTCATGAACAAACTCGGTTAGTTGTGTAACACAGGATGTCCCTTGACGGAAGCCGTGCTGATTTCGATTTAATAAGGGATTGAGACGAATCATTATGTTCGTATATAGGATGTGCTCTAGAGTTTTACAGACATTACTTATTAAGGATATAGGACGGTAATTACAGACCAATTCCCGAGGCCCGGTGTTATGAATAGGGACCAAGCCGGCAACCTTCCAATCTCTAGGACGAGAACTAGTGAGCAAAGATTTCTTGAATAGGAGAGGTTAAAAGGAGATACAGATTTGGCACACAACTTCAAAAGGCCATTGGACAAATCATCAGGGCTTCCAGCTTTGGACACATCTAGTCGTTGAAGTAATGCAGTAATTCTCCTTTCATCTATTTCTATAGTGTTGGAGTGCTAAGCACGACATCACGGGATTGAAACCCGGCCACGGCGGCCGCATTTCGATGGGGGCGAAATGCGAAAACACCCTTATACTTAGTTTTAGATGCACGTTAAAGAACCCCAGGTGGTCCAAATTTCCGGGGTCCCCCACTATGGCGAGCCTCATAATCAGATCGTGATCTTTGCACGTAAAACACCACAATTTATTTATTTTTAATTTCAGAAGGGACCAAATATAGTAAAAGCCTGGCCATAATCTATATAAGATTTAGGGTATCGACGCAATAAACGGACTCACAGGTCATGTAGAGCAAAAAATTCGTATTAGTTTTCATTATATTGCCTTTCAACATTGAGTAGCATAACTGAACGCCTTCATTATCACCGGTATCAGCACGCCGCTGGGACGGGTGACGAGAAATGCATATAATCAAAGGAGAAGAATACGTTGTAGGATGTCTGGTCTCACTGCTAGATTATGGGGTTTTACGTGCCACAACCACTTTCTGATTATGAGGCACGCCGTAGTGGAGGACTCTGGAAATTTCGACCACCTGAGGTTCTTTAACGTGCACCTAAATCTAAGTACACCGGTGTGTTCGCATTTCGCCCCCATCGAAACGCGGCCTCCGTGGGCGGGATTCCATCCCGCGACCTCGTGCTCAACAGCCTAACACCATAGCCACTGAGCAACCACGGCGGGTCGGTCTCACTGCTAGAAGGCCGTGTTTCATTTCTTTTTTCCTTCAACATAGCAGTGTTCTGCTAGCGTTATAGCCGAACATTCTCATTCTCACTCTCATTCTCACGATATCGACTGTGGCTGCGCGCCCGTGGTATAAACAATGAACAAAATGTAAATCCCAACGTCACGTCTTAATCTCGAATGTTTACTAGTTAACACAGACAACTGCTCCCACGTTGCACAGCAACGCGACAGATCTTTCTTCCTGTTTGTGTGCGATGCCTTAGTTATGAGTGAATGCTTACTTTCCTCACCCATGTTTCTTCGCTCCCGATATCAGCAAGGCTCCCGTAAAAAGTGACGGAATATTTGTCATCATCCTTTACACGGTTCACTCGATAATAAAAATTAGTTTTCGTTAAGAGAGGGGTGCTCCTACACTGCCGCCGACGCCGAAGCTCTTTCGCGTAAGGTGTCAAGGCAAACACCTGAACCATCCCACGGCAACTGTACAGCCATCATTGTTCGAAGTACCATGAAGCCTTCCTTCTTCCACGTACTGGCCAAGCACAATTAATGTCGCTAATCTGACTAAAACCGGCGAACTCAGCCTTAAACGATCAATTGCTTGATTTGGAATTTGCGCGAGGTCTAACCGGAATTCCTTATACGCTTCTCAGCGGATTCTTCTAAGCAACACTTGAACATGCTTCTAAGCAAAACCTTTTTCGAACCACGCGTAAAGCAATGCGGTCATCGTTCCGAGTAAAACTTGTCTACAATGCCCACCCGTTCAAGCTTGCTGACAATAGCGTCACCTACGGCCAACCAGTCCGTGACGGGCACTTCGGCGATCTTCTCCAAGGATGTCGCAACCTCGCCCACGATGATAGTCAGCTTGCGTACGGTGGCACCGAGTTCTTTCGCGACTTCCGTGTTTTTCTTTATACACTGCGTGACGAACGATTCCGAAGACAGTAGATAGCATTCGTACCGAAAATGTACCCTGTTTATTCACGTGATGATAAAGAACACCTGAGAAAGTATGGCGCCCCGCATTGCATATTGAAGGCAGCTGCGTAGTTGACTAAAATATCTCTTTATTTGCGACGACCCACAATCTCGTTCAGTTCTTCGTTATACGAATAAAAATTACTTAAAGAAAGCGTCAATTAACAGATTCATTTGACGTTATTGAATTGCATGAAATTTGCACAAATAGCAACTTCATGAAATATATACGTAAACTGCTCACACCTTGGCGAACAAGACAGCCTGTGTAATCATATGTGCATCAGCTGCAGGTTTCCTTGGAAAAGCTTTGGAGGTAACTTTCAACGCACTTCACAAATGAAATAAAATCATTAAGTTATGGATGTCGTTCATCGCTATACGTAAAACAGTTTTAGACGCGGCACATCGGCAGAGATGCGGTACGCGTCGTTACCATGTCGTGGAGGCCGACCAAATTCTCGACCATATCGCGGATGTCCTGGTACGTGATGACCTGCTTGTTGAGCTTGAGGAGGCACTCTTGCGCGTGGAGAACCACCTCCTCCTGGCAGAAGTGCGACAGCGGCTCACGCATCAGGGACACCTTGCTCTCGCGCTTGATGAACAAGTCCAGCAGCACGGAGGCAGTGTTTGGAATCTGAAAACGAGCAGGTGCACATAGCACTTTGCTATATATTGCTGATTTCATCTATTTTTATTCTTTAGCTGAGACCGCCCGTCCACAGGATGCATCCTCATACAGTGCCGCTTCCAGGGCTGTGGCATTCTAGGGTATATTACAGAATTCTAGAGTATACTCTCGAATTCTTCGCTCCGGTCGTGTCTTACACAACTCGCAACAGCGAAACGCGTGGGGAGATGCTTCCACTTCCTCGAAACATGTTATATCCGTTGTATTCATTAATACTCGCAGTATATTTAATAAAACGGACGAATTGTCTACGTTGATTGATGACACTGATGCGGACATAATAGCGATAACTGAATCGTGATTGACTAACAGAATAACAAACGAGGAAATATTTCATTGCCATAAAAAATACGTAGTGTATAGGAATGACTGTACTGATAGAATAGGGGGCGGAGTATTGCTTGCTGTTACTAAAAATGTTGAGTACTTTTATGTAGCGATAATCACTGAAATTGAATCTATGTGGTGTTGTTTAACCATTAGATTGAAAAAAAAAATTATCTTAAGCGTATGCTACTGGCCACCCTCGAATAGCTCATTTTGTGATCACATACATGACTGTCTAAATCAATTAATGGGAAAATTCCCCGGAGCAAAGATAATTCTTATGGGTGACTTTGGCTTTCGTAAAATAAACTGCTCGAGCACATGTCCCTTCCCCATCATCTACTGAGGCTAATCAGTTTGTCGCTATTTGCTCTGGCTTTAGCCTTGTATAAACGGTGGTTCTTCCGACACGTGTAGCAGGCACTACGTCAGCAATACTTGATCTTGTGCTGACATCATCAGCTGATATTATATCTGCGATAACGCACTTACCTGGCCTTAGCGACCATGATACATTACATTTTACAATCACGATATCCCTACCGCTGAAGCGTAAACGATTTAAACAAATAAAATATTATAAGAAGGCTAAGTTCTCCGCAATAAACATCGAACTTGCTTTCTTTCTTTACACGTTTCTACTCGGCCATCTCCATCGTTCTGTCGAGAAAAATTGGTGCCTCTTTAAAGAAAAAGTTTGTGATCTGATAAAACGTTGTATGCCAGACCGACGTACCTATTCAAATAGTAACGCACCATGGGATAGCAGACAGCTTAACAAACTAAGCAACAAAAAGAAACGCCCATTTCGTATTGCTAAACGGTCCCTAAATCGTGAACACTGGTTCTCATACAAATGCGCTGCCGCTACGTACTTTTCTAACGTAAGGTCTGCGAAGTTTTCCTGCTACAACGTTACCCTTCCCAAGCTACCGAACACTAACAGTAAAGCATTCTGGAGCTCTATTAAACGAGATAGCACTACAAAGATCACTCTCATATCTCCAACTGGGAACGCAATCACCGACCACGCATGCGCTGATGTGCCAAATGACACATTCGTACAGGCTTTTTCGCCGTCTTCGTATGTTGCTCCTCCTCCCGAAATACGACCTAAAAGATATCCCCAGATGCAGTCCGCAGCATTTAATAGTAACGGTATTAATATAATCATAACTAAATTAGAATTAAAATCATCATGTGGTGTTGATTGAATTAACATTACATTTTTACACAGTAATAGCTAGTGAATATTGCTCTATAACTTTAGAATTAATTTTTTCTCAGTCGCTTCACAACCACACATTGCCTCTAGATTGGAAAACGGCTAAGATCATAACAATTCATAAACCTGGTGATAAGCATAACACTTCCAATTATAGGCCCATTAGTTTGACTTCAGTGCCCTGTAAGATAATGGAGCACGTAATTTATTTTTAGGTAGTCACCTAAAAATCATCAGTCACCTTGAATCTAACAACTTCTTTACATCTAGCCAACACGGTTTTCGTGTAGCATTCTCATGCGACCGGACCTGCAATAAGGTTTCTTCACTCACTCACTCATTCTCATGTGATACCCAGCTTCTTTGATTAACTAAGGACTTGCATTCCAACTTGGACGGAGGATTTCATACGGACTATATTTTTCTTGATTTCGCTAAAGCATTTGACAAAGTACACCACACATACTGCTATCTAAACTCGGCGCACTAAACATTGATACTAATGTACTTAATTGGATAAAAGCATTTCTAACACGCCGCATGCAATTTCTAAACGCTAAAGAAGTTAATTCAACTCTAATACCCATCGAATCTGGCGTTCCACAAGGGTCTGTGCTTGGGTCGCTGTTATTTTTGATCTACCTTAACGATCTACCCGATAACATTTCGTCTGAAATTTATATTTTTGCAGATGATTGCATAATATATTGCAAAAATTTTTACGATGCTAATAGTTCCTCTCTTCAGAACGACTTAAACACACTGCATAACTGGACTTAAAAATAAATAAATAAAACATGCAGTAAGATATTCTACTTGGACTCAACCTGTCATTGTTGTATAAAGACATGATGTGCACAAGTGAAGTGTGAGAAAGGTTGAAGTAGTGCTGAAAATCCAAGCTCCTCACCCTGGGGTTAAGCGACACGAGCATCTTCGCCGACACCTTCCGCTGGTCGAAGCCTGCAATATAGAAGGAAATGAGTACGGGTGGCTTATATTACTTCACAAATTATCTCAGTATAAAAACAAACTAGTATGCCTTTTTATGTGCAATTCGAGTACTTCATGTTAAGTTGATCTAAAAAGAACTGAAGCGAGTTTACTCAGTGATAGCTGTGAAAGCAGCGAAGCTGGCGGTCGTTTTCTCACGTTTGAACTCGTGTTCAGCGCGATTTTCATGAGTCTTTTGTCTCATTGTCGTCGTTTTGCTAGATTCGAGCTTCGGTTTCGGATTGCGCACACTCTTCAGTTGCGTGAGGTTGTGACCAAACTGCAGCCTATCACAGACTATGCAGCTGTGGCCGCACTCATGGTCGAGGAATTCGCTCTTGAACCGCCCATCGGCACCCTCCGTGAGAGGTATCTCTGCGTCGACGTCTGTGCTCGGCCTCTTACTCTCAAAGTTGGGAGAGAGAGAGAGAGAAAGCACTTTATTTACACCCGCCATAGAGTATGGGTGATCGGGGTGAGACGCAGCTCGCCCTTTCACCGTCTACCTCCCTAAACGTCGGCCGGAATCAATTGGCTTCCTACGGCGGCTAGGGCGTGACCGATTACTTGTTTTTGGGCTTGTTCTTCCTAGCTACGGAGGGAGGATTCCCATCACTCTTTGTTCCCACGTAGGCCGTTTAGTGCTGGGCAAGCCCAGAGCATGTGATTTAGGGTCGCTATGCCTTCACAGTTTTTGCATTTGAAGACTGCACCTCAGGATGCAATTTGTGTAGGATATAAGGGTTTGGGAAGGTACCCGTCTGCACTTTTCGCCAGATTACTTCTTCCTTCCTTGTGAAAGATCTATGGGGGGGAGGGAGGGTTCTCCTGCCCATTCTATAGTGTTCTAGAAATTCTCGGTATGTTGTTAAGCAGAGGCAAGCTAACTCGAAGTTGGGAGTTAGCTTGCCTCTGCTGGCATTTGGCTTGGGTTGCCTTGGCTTGCCTCGGCGGTATCCTTGGCGGCAGTGGCTTCCCTCCACTGGCGCTTTGCTTGAGCTTGAGCTTCTCGCACTGGCAGCTCGGAATTAGCGCGACGATGGCACTGCCGCTCGTGCTGAACGGAATCCATGGGGCGAAAAGGCGCGCGCCGACGAAACACCTGCTCTTATAACCCTCTCATCCCCCTCCCCCGGCGCGCACTGTGGGCCCCTGCGTGACACCGGACAACGGACGGTGATGGCTCGACTTAGAACAGCTCCGCTGCTAATATTACCAGGCGGAAGATGTGTTGCAGTACAAACCGTCCTACAAAAAAAAATAATGAGCAATGACTTCTGTGCAGCTTTGCAATGAAGATGGAAACACTTCACTGCGCCACGTTCCCCTCACCACGCACTTCAAATTTTGTTTATAGATTGGAAGTTGTAGGAAGTCACCAAAGTATACTTCAACTTTTTCTTTTTAATTGCTAGATTATTATAGAATATAGGACAAAACAGAAATGTCGCATTGCCACCGCTTCCAAGAAGCAAACTTCGCTTCCAACTCTCTCTCTCTCTCTCTCTACCTAGACTAGCGCCCGCAAGGGATATTTCTTCCCTGCCTTCTCCCATGACAGGGCCGAAAGTACCAGGACCGACAATCGACTATTAGGTCAGAAGGCCCGCCTTTTTTTTAATACGCAAGTGTTTTATGCGGCGTACACCATTGACTTCCTGTAACGGATATGACGTCGGCACGAACGCTTAATATACCCTCTCTCTTGACAGGGATGGCGCCACCATCTAGGAGAGTTGAAGCGAAGTACTGCACCATGACACGAACGAGTGCCGGCAGTGAGCGCTTCGGTAGTCTCAGCGCAGCGAAGGTTCCAACTGTGTGTAGCCCGGCGTAGGCGGAGTAAGCCTTCTGGTGAAGCGAGGACGCAGTTTCCGCACATGGTTTGCGTTCGGCGTCGGTTTGGCCTGTGACGCCTCGTCGTCTACCGAGCGCAGCTCCAACATCCACCAGCAGTGCCTAAACGTCGCCTACTGCTTCGCTTGCGATGACACCAATTAAGAAAACTGCTGCACTAAGCAGCGCAGAAACTCAACGGCCTCGACAAGCGAATCTCGATTTGGCCTGGCGAGAGACACGCCGGGCCTTCGCGTAGAGCGCCTTCGCGCCTTCGCGGCGCGCGATGAGGACTCTGCCACTCGCATTCCTGAAGCTGAGTGCGTCGCAACTCAACTGGCCCAAGACACTGCGGAGCCAGGCCAAAATGTTCGTACCTTCGCCGAGGCGGCTCGGCAGCATGACGCCGCTCGCGAACAAGACGCCGAGCGCCAAGCAAATCTGCAACGCGGTCGCCGGCTCACAAAATCGTGCGCCTTTCGCTGCATCAGACCTTGAGTTCACGAAACGACTTACTAACAACCCGTTCGGTTTCGCTTGTATGGTTTGCGAACGCCTGTGGTTTATGGGGGACTTGCGCAATGCTTCTGTGAAGACACGTTTCACTTTCATATTCTACCGTTTTTCGTGAAAGAGGGATCAACCATAATCCCCCCCCTTTTTTTTTCACGGCATACTTGACGTGGCAGTATGATAACATGCCCTGCATTCGACGATTTACCGAGCTTATGTGTCATCACCGGTGACATCGCAGGAAGTGCGTCTCGTGTAGCTAGAGGCATTTGTGCGCGTAACCTAGCGTTGCCAACAGTCGAGTGGACGGAGCGGAAGCGGGTGCGGCTGGCGACGACCGAGCCTGTCAGTGTCAGGATTCGCCATTCCGCATGTGTGAAAAAATGTAACAATTTACAACAAGAAACGTGCCTGGCAAACACGACTACCAATACCGATTGCGGTATTGTGAACGGCTAGGGGTCCGCAACAGAACTAGAACCACTGCAAAACGAATATGCCTTTATGTGTTTATGACAATACAACAGAAGACAAATGATAAGAATGATCAAACAAGCTCTCAAACGCTATAGAAAGTAAATCTGGTCTATTCATTGTCGTCCAGTGCAAAAGAGACAAAAGTCAGGACATTTGGCCATCCCGACTGGGTCAAGTAGGGACATTTCCTCAAAAGCCGGGACTTTCCCACAAAATTCGGGGTGGTTTATAAACCTACTGCAATACTGCAACCTTAACTCTCTGGCTGGAAACGGGGTTCATTCCAAAGGAAGGGCACGTGGACTCCTTTAAGAAATTTCAGCAGTTCGCGCCATGCAGCCGCTTGATACTTTGTAGACACAATTGGCACAAGGTGACCTATGCGCGTCGCATTTGCCTGTTTGGAATGCCCATATACGGTGAGGGGAACTTTAGAGTACACGGCGTTCTTCAGTTCCGCATTAATTTCCTCGGCTAAGAAATTATAGTGCTTTAGGCAAGAACTAACGTTTACCATCAGGCATGGACTCAGTACCGCTGTATACCTGTGGCCAGTGTCCCTCAAGTCACTGAACGTACCGGGCTTGTCGGTAGGCGAAGCAGCAGCAACGACCATGTCGTTTGTTCTGTGCGCGCTCGGTTCTTGAATACGTGGTAGCAACGTGTGCGATGCTGGCGTCCAAGATTCGGGGGACAGCACTCACTCCGGCCAGGTCGCAGGGAAGTCGCCGTCGTTTCGGAAGCGGTGCTACGACGCGGTGCTGCCACACGGAGACTGGAAGGCATACGACCACCCCGGCATTCTTCTGCTTCTTCGAGGGAACCAGCAATCCTCCACGTGGAGGCACGCTTTCCTTGATGGCGATGACGATTTTTTTTTCAGAAATGGCACACACACACTGTGTGGGATTGGCCGCTAATTGGGTTTTTTTTTTTTGCTCATAACGCTTATATTGGATAAATACATGTGCAGGAAAATGCCAACGAGCAGTAAATACGAGGGCGAATGAGAAAGTATCTACCCTTATTTTTTTTAGTTCAGCAGATAGAAAACGCGGAAATCTCTAGGGGCGAGGTCCGAATTGCACGGTGGGTGGTCCAGATTCTCGCAGTGAAATGACCGGAGCTTGTCGGCGATTCTGATGGCCACACTTCGTTGCTCGTACGCCGTGGACGTGTGAAGCGCAAACGCCATCTTCAACAACTTACAGCAGCGCCATGCCGTGGAGCTATCGGCAAATAAGGCCGGGCCGGTCCAAGAAGGGTGCAGCACTGAAAATGGATATGTAAACTTCGCATATACAGCCATAATTTGGCTACGCATTTACTATGTACCTACGTACCGGCTACGTACCTACGCATTTTAATGCAATAAGCTTGCTAAAAACGGACGAAAAAGAAAAAGAAAAAAATTATGAGCCATTCCACCCTGTGAAAGTGGTTGATAAGCAAAGCTGTTTAGCGCACGACACGGAGGTGACACATAATTTTGAAGAAAGGTACCAACTCCTTTATTGTCTTGATCGGTGGTCATTATTTCACTCGCATCTTCAACGACATTCTTTGGTTATGTCTAACCGATGCAAGTACGTCGCTGTGTGGTCGGTTGAGCCGAATCCATGTGGCATCTCAAGGGATTGCAACACGGAACGCGTAAACCGCTCACTTTTCGATACCGACACATCCACACTGAAATCACCGAGAATGACAACAGGGGTAGTGTCATCGCAGCTAATTCGCGCAAAGTGGGTAGCCATGAACCTTATGGGATTATGGGTCATTGCAATTTTTGGTGGCTTAAGGGGATATGAGCGATTGCTCAAGGGGATATGAGCCCTTGCTCATAGGGGTGTGAGCCATTCATGATGACAGTTTTCAACATGCTGTTTTATATGTTTTATGCGTGATTAGAAAGAGTTTAAGCACTGTTCGCTTCACTTTGTTGAGTGCTTGTAGCCTCTGCCTTACGGGGCTATGAGCTATTGCATTTTTTGCTTGCTTACGGGAGCATGAATGCTTACGGGGTATGAGCCATTAACGATTAGAGTTTGTTCGCGGAGAACAAACATGCACGGAAACTAGCCATATAGAGTTTCACTCTATAATTATGCAGATGTGGCTTCCAGCACAGTTTGGGGTTCTTCAGATCATGCAACATGTTTGTGTGAAGTCTGTGTGTAAGGCGACAGAGCTGTAAACGTGATAATAATTTTTATTGGCATAGCGATTATATGGACACTGGGAGCGCGTTCTCGACATCGGCGTCAGCCGCGAGGTTCCGTATAAAGTCCAAGTGCGACAACATCGCGCCTCGCGTACCGCTTTTTGTGTGTGCGGAAGAAAGCCTGCGAGGGTGAGCCGAGAAGTATGGTGGCTTGATGAGTGCCGTTCGCCCGAATGTCCAATGTTGGAGGCCACGCGATAAAACGCCCGCTAAGTCGAGGGGTTGCGGGTCCAATGCTTCCCCGATGGAAAAGAAAAGGAGACGCAGTTGCGCCTGAAAGACGGAGCATAGATTGCGATAGCAAAATAATAGACAGCTACACGAAGTAAGGATAGTACTTATATCGGCCGTATATGCTTGTAAACGTAGGCAAACTAGCTAAATTAACAAATCATGGTGCAACGCGCGCACAACCAAACATGAAGACATCTCACTCGATGACCGCAGAAACTCGCTGTAAAACGTTGGAGTGAGGAAGCATGGCAGTAGCAATGAACGAGCGAATTGACCTTCGTGCTGCCTATCGCATCAACGCGAACTAAGCCGCGAAAACGCAGCACACGGCGCACCCTATCCCAGTCGCACGTGGCTTTCAATATACAGCGGCCCGGAGGGGAGGGGGGGGGGGGGGAGGGGCGCTGTCCGGAGTAGAACACCCCCTCTCCCCCTACCCTATACCCCTGTAGCCTTGCGCGCGACGGAACACGGCGTGATTGGTCCCCACTTTCCTGCCTTGTGTGCGCGAGATGATATTTCAATACACCTTTACTTTGCTTATCATTCAGCCTACTGGCTTTCCTAAATGCTATATATTCTCAAGCCCGGACACTGTACCCTGTGCTTTTCTCGGAACGGGCGTACTTGTAACACTGCGACAAATGTGAGCCATAATCACCGGGTCACCCTCGCCCGCTTTCACTCGCACCCTTTCCTAAATGCTATATATTCTCAAGCCCGGACACTGTACCGTGTGCTTTTCTCGGAACGGGCGTACTTGTAACACTGCGACAAATGCTTTCATACAGCAGCGCGGAATTACGCAACCCGTGTACCACTGTCACCAAATTACACGACGTCGCTTTTATTTCAATTTTTCTTCCGACTGTCTGAGAGCCACAGGCCAGTTTAAACATACGTGCTTGCACCTAGTAGTAACCCATAAGGAGAAACCATGAGTATGCGGTTCCAAAATTTTATAGAGTAATCACATGGCATGCACTTGTCAAGAAATTCGTTTTGGTGTGGGTGGAACCTCGCCACATTCTTTTCATGCGCTGAAAGTGAGCTTCTCTGCATATGACAATTTGCCAACAAATGGCAGCAACCTTCATCGTTCAAATACAAATGAAGTACGAAATGTGCCTATAGGCGCTTGCTGGCGCTTCATCAGGAAAGCACGTTTATGCCTTCTATTTCGTAGAACAAACATGTTCACAACACGCACACGTTCATTGTAACACGGACTACGTCACCACTAACTCGGTAAGTTGCCTCAGACGAGAGCGTCCTTGAAACTAAGAAAAAAGGTCTGCAAAGCAATAGGAAGCAATAGGCCAATATATCAGCGTGTACAATTGGTAGATGCGCACACAAGAGTCATTCACTCTCTGAACAAGATATCGGTGAGAAAACCCTACACAGAAACGCATTTGGTACACTCTCCTACTAAACATGACGCCAATGTGTCTCAGGTGCTCGTTAATGGGCGCAGTTGCTATAATTTCACTCTTCAGCATAGGAAAACAAGACACGTGGCAAAGACGGAAATCAGTGCCGCAGGATTCGCAGTGTTACTGCCAGGCTATGAAATTCCGCCGATGACACAGCTTCACAATAATCATTGAAGAGCGTTGTCGTTACCACAGTCGTCTCCAGCAAGCATTTCATCACACAAAGTTGCCCTCTTGCGTAACAGCCAGTTCAAACTTCGCACACGTATACGCAGCTTTTTTTCTCAATAACGTTGAACGCAAACGATGTTCTGCACTGCGACATTGCAGAACAATATTTGAATACACGCTAAATTCGCGATGTCGACAACTATCCTGGTATAGTCCATTGAAAAAACGTTCCGTTCAAATGCAACTTAATTACGGCAGGCATTCTAAACGTATACATTCACATAACACAAAAGTGCGATGGCTAGATCTTGCAAAAATAACAAACACGTTATGGATGTAAGTTCGTGTAAAACGGCGTAAAACGAGTTCTCGCAGCCCATATGTGCGCTTTCTGGCAAGCACAACGTTGCAGGCGTCAAAGCGTTACGGGAACGCAACTGCCGGACGGCAGGGGCAGTAGTGGAGCAATCAGTCTATATCGGCAGCCGTAGACTTGGACAGAACGTTGGTGTCGGACATGCCTGTCTCGTTCATCTTCGAGATCAGGCACCGCTGCTTGCGCATTGGTGACAGAGGAACCACCGACAGCGTGACTTCGGGTTTGCTGACGCTCAGGAGGTGATAAACCTGTGGCCGCGACATGCCGTCCACCGATGTGCCATCGATTTCGGACAGCACATCACCCGGGAAGACCGCCTTGTTGTTGCAACTGACCACGTCTGCATACTAGATGACGAATCAGACATATATACAAGGCGTTTCTACAAACACTCTCAAAAAGCTTTTTTTTTTAGTTGCCTGTGCCCGATAGCACAATTCTAGTCCATGAGCTGGTCTACTCGAAGAGGTCGGCATTGCTTTCACAGAAAAATTGAAATGCTTAATGGACTAGCTAAAGAAATTTTAAAATTTTTGTGGGTGAGATTGCAAGGCGTATGTGACTCGAAAAGAATTGTGTGGACGACACCATTTACGAGATACGCGCTGTCGAACTTGCGGTAAATAGGCGCTGTCGTTCCTATTACTTTCTTTAAAAGAAACGTCGTTTCATACATTGAAGCACTAAAGTAATTGCGACGCGAATGCATTTCTCCGCAAAGTTCGGGATTTAGTATCTCGAAACTGGTGTCATCGTGAGAATTCTTTCAATTGGATGCGACTTGCGACATTCCCCTAGAATTCGTAAATTGCAATATGTGCCATAAGGTAACTACTTAAACTTAATGAATTTCTGTTACTTAGTAGATTACGCATTCCAATATTTTGTGCAAGTAATGTCTGCATCTCTGATTAGACCAGCTCATGGACTAGAATTGTGCTATCTGACGCAGACAATTCATAAAAATTTGGAAGTGTTCGCAGAAACACTCGGTACTTGCGTAAGAAGTGCACAAGCGTTGAAGAGACCGCTGGAAAACACCGCCAAAAGAAAATAGCACCTTTTGGGGCTTCTTATACGCAGCAGGCGAGATGTTGATTGATTGGTGAGGTTTAATTAAAATCATAAAACGGACGCCAAGGCCGTAACTGGCACCTCAATTGAATGCTCCAGGTAACTTGTCTACCGGGGGTTCTTTAACCTGCACGCATTCTTTTTTTTTTTCGGGCACGCGCGTTTTTGCATTCCGCTGCAATCAAAATGCTGTCGTCGCAGCCGATGAATCAAATCCGCAATCTTGTGCTCAGCCACATGACATCGTAGCCTTGCAGTGAACTCAGCGGTGGCGAGTTTCGCGTCAAGCATAACAGACCGTTAAATTACTTCCTCCCAATGCTTTCGCTTACAAGTTTACATTGCGTTTCGTGTACTGCAGGAGCGTAGCCAGGGGTGGGGGGCGGGGCTTATGGGGCTTCAGCCCCCGCCGAAATTTTTTCGTGCTGTCAATGCACTGCCGACCAAAGCAACCCCCGGCGCCGGAAATCATTCTGGATTTTGTCTAGAATGTCTTTTTCATGCTCAAAAAGACATTTCACCGCGAAAATTGGAAACTCGGGCTGGATTTTGTGGCAACGCCCATGCACCGGGAGTCACATAACGTAAGCAGCCCCATCCGAGCACAAAGTTTCAATGGCGTTTTGATGACAGACGGGCTCACCGCGGCATCTCGCGGAGGCTGCGGAATCTATGGAGCGCATGGATATGAATTCCGAAACTTCATGGGTATAAATCTAATAAACTTTTGATGTGAAAGGTGCACTGACATTTCCAAAGTAGTGCT
The DNA here is from genome assembly GCF_038994185.2 of Dermacentor albipictus. Taxonomy (NCBI): domain Eukaryota; kingdom Metazoa; phylum Arthropoda; class Arachnida; order Ixodida; family Ixodidae; genus Dermacentor; species Dermacentor albipictus. Next base: position 401,454,376 of record NC_091821.1, read on the forward strand.
TTAGATTTTCAATGGCGGAACCTTGTGGGTCTAATGTTATAAACACTTGACGCCAGAGGTGCACTGACTTTTCTAAAGTCTTGCATTGGAACATACAACGGGACAAGCCAAATCAACACACTATTAGACAAGTTGACAAAGGAAGCAGCGAGGTCCAATGAGACGAAGCATTGTGGTGGTTCATTTGTGCCGTCATGTCACATAGAAAAATATTAAATATTTTTTCACCTACGCCAAAGCATCCATGTTAAGACACTAAAGCCAGCCAAAGTAACTACGTTCTTATTTATTTTTCCTACTTTGACTTTTATTCGCGAGGACATATTGAGCGTCTTCAATTTTTTTTTTTTTTTGGCTTGCTACCCTACCCGACCCGCCGTGGTTGCTCAGTGGCTATGGTGTTAGGCTGCTGAGAGGTCGCGGGATCGAATCCCGGCCACGGCGGCCGCATTTCGATGGGGGCGAAATGCGAAAACACCCGTGTACTTAGATTTAGGTGCACGTTAAAGAACCCCAGGTGGTCGAAATTTCCGGAGTCCCCCACTACGGCGTGCCTCATAATCAGAAAGTGGTTCTGGCACGTAAAACCCCATAATTTAATTTAATTTTTAACCCTACCCGCGGGCTACCAGAGCCAGCCAGAGTGCATACGTTTTTCTCGTGTTGCCCTGACCACCGCGCGCCGCACTTCGGTGCATGTTCGGTTTGCTGTGGCCGAGTGGATTTTCACGTGGCAGAGATTTAGACGCTTTCTGGCTAGCAGACGAGAAAACGATACAATGGTCGCTCGCCGCCATCACTGTGGGGACACAACGGATTGCACCGCGTTCACCTGAGGGCAACCTCTCCGGAAAGTCCTGGCTAGCCGGTGTAGAATACGGAGCAGTATGCGTATAGTTCTCTGTGGACCAAGCGTCTCACGTTTTTCTTTTTTTTTGATATTCCTTCGGTAGCCACATTAGGTGCGCAAAGTAGGCATGCAATGGTGGCCAACATATTTTCCTTGAGTTTTTAAAAATTTCGGTGCCCTCGCGACACAAAAGGAAAAAAATACATTGTTGCGGCGCAGCGAATTGTTGCATGGTGAAAGTTCGATTTTGTTACTTCTTCCTTTGCGGAAAGTAATGGGCCACGGGATGCTTCAGTTGCCGGATACTCTTATTAAATTATTGCGATAGCAATTATATGGACACTCCAAGCGCATTCCTGCCGTCACCGTCGCCTTCTCCGTATAAAGTTCAAGGGCGATAACATCGTTACCGAGCGCCGCATGCTGTATGTGCGAGTGAAAGCGTACGGGAAGGGGGGGGGGGGGGCTGGAATGGGTGAGCCGACGATGGTGACTCAGTCTTGTGTGCGCAAAGGATAAAAGCGGAGAGCAAGATAGTCATCTTCCGTCGCGCGCGATACATCTGGGGGAGTAGATGGAATGGGGGCGATATTTAGGATTCTGTGAATCTGTGATTGCGCAACATGTTTATTTGCTTCATTTGACGCATTATGCACCGTGACTTTTTCTTAGATACGTACATTTATTGAATACTTATACGTATATTTAAATATCTTGTTGGGCGATTTTGTGTATACGTGCAGTGAAATTTGTTTCCAGTGACACTTTTTTGTTCCTTATCAAGCTCTATCTTCGCATTTGTGTATCCCATTGTATCTTCGCATTTCTAATGTACGAGGGCGAGTCAAATGAAAGTGAGCCTACCCACCGCGCGCAATAATGGTTCCGTTCATTATCTGCGAGGCATGACCGTAGAAGAGAGGGTTGTCTCATTTACAAAAGTGACACGCAGGTGTGAGGATAAAGGTTCTGTAATGCTCTCATACATTCGGTTGAACATGGTTGGGTGACATATTGGAAACTTCAAAAGTTGAACAGCGTGGTGCTGTGATGTTTTTGACTGTTGAAGGTCTTTCGTAAAAAGAAATTAATCGCCGTATGGCTGCCATGTACGAACATCGCATTTCATTGGCCACTGTGAAGCGTTGGAGCAAACGGTTCAAAGTAGGACGTGAAAGTTGCAAAGACGATCCAAGATGGGACTAAAGCCGTCGTGAAATCACCCTTCACAAAATTGCAAAAGTTGATGACGTGATGAGACAAGAACGGAGGATAAGCATCGATGAACTGGCAGAGCGTCTGAACATCAGTCACGATTCGGTTCACGCCATAATTCTTGAACATCTCTGTCATCAGCTTTTGTGTGCGCAATGGATGCCCAAGATTTTGAACCACCGCCAGAAGACAACGAAGTTCGGCGCTGCCTTGACTGATCTGATCCGGTATCACAATGAGGGTGACGACTTCTTGTCTGCAATTGTGATCGGGGACGAACCATGGTGCCACTACTACGAGCCTGAAACACGACGGCAAAGCTTACAGTGGAAACATTCAAATTCACCACGCCCAAAGAAAGCAGAGGCCATCATTTCCGCCGGAAAGGTGTTGTTGACCTTTTTTTTTTCGATCGTCAGGGGCCATTACGGATAGAATTTGCTAAGTCTTGAGAGACTATCAATTGTTTCCCATACTATGAAACGCCGGAACGGCTGCGTGTTGCAATCAAGAAGAAACAATGTGGAAAATCGACGAATGGGGTCATCTTGTTACACGACAACGCCCGTCCCCAAATCGCTGATGCATTTAATACAAAACTGGCAACGTTCAAATGGGAAAGGCTGCAACATCCGCCACACAGCCCAGACCTGTCGCCTTGCGATATCACATTTTGGGGCAACCGAAAACAAAAAACAGCTCAAGGGAACCGCATTCGTGTCAGACGACGACGTGAAAGAGTCAGTTGCAGACTTTCTGAAGCAGCAACCCAAGGAATTTTATGAGACTGGAATCACGCGACTCCTTAGTCAATGGGATAATGGCTAAATGCTCATGGAGATTACTGTTAAATAAAGTACCCCGTTTGTCATATATTTGCATTGGCTCACTTTCATTTGACTCGCCCTCGTATATTTTGCAGAACTCCTGCTTTCTATAGGTGCTCTCTGTTGCGACCATAAATTTGATGCAATTACTCACGATACCCGACCAGTGACAGCTGCTCCTGCGTAATATATTGGAACAAATGCCAGCGTCATTGATATTTTGGACTGGTTGTTGCATACGTACACGAATGTAAACACGGGTTTTGAATGACAAAGTTTCATTAACATATTTGTCCTCAACTTGTTCATTTCATGGCCTTTACATTGTTCATATCAGCGGCATGCACTGCTTTGTGGTTTTGAACTGATATAGTTCTAAAGTTCGTGTGATATTTTCTGTAGTTATTAAACAGACAAAAAACATGTAAGCATTGATATCAGTTATTTTGAACACAATTTTTGGCACATTCGAGTATATTCTTTTATGAAGAATGATACAGCTTACTTGTTTTTTACGGTACGTAGCGTTCAAGAATTCGTTTGCAGCATCTTTGCAATGGCAATGTAATTATTATTCATGTATTTGATCCCTCAACAAATTCTTTAAGAGGAATCTTTAGCTCGGGCCCCACTCCGACGCGGCCTATTCAAATACATGTAAAACGCAAAAACGCTTTTCTGAGATAACCTCTGGATCGCTTTTAATAAAATTTGTTGCATTTGAGAGAGAAAGTTTAAATTGTAGTGTCTGTTGGAAGCGGAATATTGATTTAGGGCCTGAATTTTGTTAAAATATTTCGAAAACTTTGAAAGTTCGAAAGAAATAGGCGCACGACGTTTACAAACTAACAGCTCTGCATCAAGAACAGATATCGCGGATCTGTGAACGGCATCTATTATAACAGTCAAAGTGGAAAAATTTGGTATGTCAATTTGTGTCTTATGTGAATTGGTTACGTTGTGTACAATGGTTCTGCAAAAGCCGTGTTTCATAATACTAATTTTTTTAGATTCATGTGTAACATATCAGTTTTGTCCTCTGTATATGTGCTATTAGATGAAATTCACAGAATTGTGATATCATTTTTCATTGTTGAGCTACAGAGTTTTAAAGTTGATAGTTTCGTTTTCTGAAAATTGGCGATTTTGGCCAATTTTTAATAAAACATTGACGACCTAAATGAAAAATTCGAAATCAGCAGTCACCAGAAATCCCCCCCCTCCACCAAGTTTTTCTTTTAAATGCAACAAACTTCGTCAAATTTGGTGCAGTGGTTGTCGAGAAAAAGGAATTCCCGTTCTACATGTATTTAGAAAGGAGCACCCGAGCTAAAGATTCCTCTTAAGGAAGATCATCATTATCATCATCATCATATCATCATCATCAGCCTGGTTACACCCACTGCAGGGCAAAGGCCCCTCCCATACTACTGCAACTACCCCGGTCATGTACTAATTGTGGCCATGTTGTCCCTGCAAATTTCTTAATCTCATCCGCCCACCTAACTTGCCCACCTAAGATGCCGAGCTGCAACGTAATCCCCCCCTCACCTCCCCCCCCCCCCCGAACGAAATTTCTGGCTACGGCATTGGTGTACTGCATGAAAACACGCCGTATATACCGATAAAGTAACACAGCAACCACGCCACTTGCAACTACAACATGTACTTCAACTCAACGTCGCTTCAGCGCCTACACACTAAGTGCGCTGTGCAATGCTCCACAGCTATTAGATGCCGGACGCACCCTTCCAGCCTCACCAGTAGCACGAAGCACTTGGCCGACTGCTTCAGCTTGTCGTCTGCGACGTCGACGTCGAGGATGTCGATGCCGTACGGCCTCCCACCGAAGCAGCCGGGCGTCGCGGCCTTAACGATGGCGGATTCCCGGGGTATGCTGCGCATGACGCCCAGCATGTCTCTACGGCTCGTGAGCAGCCGGTAGGGACTCGAAGACATCACCGACAGCACCATCTGGTCGCCGGTATCGCTGATGATCTTCTTTATCCGGGACAGCGGCACATCCGCCACCGCGATACCGTTCACGTGAAGAATGAAGTCCAGCGGCAGCACCTTGGACATGTCGGCAGGCGAGCCCTTGGTCACCGTCTAGCCACCGGTATGCAGATAGAGACAGCGGCACTCGTCAGCCTTCGCGCGGCCCAAAGCGTGGAACAGCGACGTGGCATCCAGAAGGCCGTTTCTACAGAGTCCTTTTACGCATCGGGAGTTCAGATGGGACACTAGCCCAGAAAGCTGCTAGTATGGTCAAATCGGCGCCCCCATTCCGAAGATATAGGAGCTACGGCTAGGGATAGACGAAGCACTATCGTTAAACAGTACCATATCATATCGAGTACCTTCCTCGGTTTTCTAGTGTTTGAGTCGGCTCACGAAAGGCACGCCTTCACAGCCACAGATTGCTAAAGTACAAGCTTTCCGCCCGAACGCTCGTATGTTCGTTTACATAAGTAAAACTCATAAAGCCCATCCGCGCAGATGTGCAGTGTTTTACACCTCCAAGTGCACTTATCGGCACCGGCGAAATTGTTGTTGCGCGATTGAATGCCGATTACTAATTTCGTCTGACTGCCGGTCTGTACTCAGTGGTAGAGGAACTAGAAGTTGCTTCAATATTATTTACTTTCAGCCATTGCTGTTCGTATACTCCTTGTTTGCTGTCGCTTGCATTGCTGTCCTCAAAGGACCCAACGCCTCATCAATGAAAATCACACAACTCTTAACGGTCTGGATATGAGTCAACCCGCCCTTTAAGGCGCATATATTTCCCCTGCAGGTAGATCTTGCATGTGCTAAACTTGCAGCGCATTGGCACGGGCCTGGCAAAAGTGTCACTGCTGTGATAACCGATAATTTACAGAAAAATCATCGCCCAAGCACTCCGTGCAGATGGTTAACCAGCGAACCTGAAAAGCGCGGCCCCGGTGTTTGTCACTGGGTCAATCCCGACGGTTCATTAAACGACGGCTTGGTAGGCTGCCGGATCCTCGGTATACGCAGTTGCTGCTTGCGCTCGGCTGCACGAGCCTGTTCTTGTGCCCGGGGCGCAGCATTGGCACGGCGTAGATGAGTTCGTTTCTGGTTCTGCTCGCGGCGTTGCTGATCGAAAGCTGCTTGCTCCTAAGGAGCACTTATGACGCGTGGCCAACTCATTTCGGAGTCGGAGAGAAACTGCTGCGCGCGCGCTCAGCTGAAACGGAGAGCAACGACGTCACTACTGGTGCAGCTAATCCAACACCCCCAAGATTGCGTAAGGATTTTCCACTCCGATCCGTGCCGCCATGTTACCTGGCCCAACTGCCCTAGAATCTAATGGGGATGCTCCCAAGTAAGTAACAGTGATTTTGACGCCACCACTTTCATCATTCCAACCTTGTCAATGGAAATTTCGGGCAAGGTAGCGTGACGTCATGGATCGGAGTCAACAGACCTTGTGCTATCTATGTATATAGTGTTGGCTAATCGCGCGCATCTCTTTTTCTCTCTTTTTTTCCGCGCATGCGCATGAGGTTGCGAAGGAGGAGTTTTCGGCGTACAGGCGACGAACAGACGGACGGACGGACGAATCGGCTAGCCATATACAGGTTCGCTGTAAAAATGTGCGCAATGCAGTATCTTGCCCGGAATATTGCCTCAGAACGAGCTCTCATTGCTCACACCATTGAAAAAGCAGACAAGGGATGGGCATAGCACGTAATCAAGAATCACACGCGCAAAAGTACAGCAGTGCACACGGGAAGATTTCGCGCAGGCCTTCGGTGCCTGCTCATTTTTCCTGCTGTAGTATATAACGCCCGGAACACGTACACCTGGTGCCGAATTCACAAAGCTTCTCATTCGCAAGTGCTGTCCGGTATTGGCCGGCTGTCTTCGCTAAAAATATGTCCAGTATATGATTGGCTGGAATGCACTCTCACGGACAATTCTAGCGTAAGGCATTGGGGTCGTGTTCAGCAAACTTTTCGTTCACGAGTGCTCTCCGCATTTGGTCGCTCGCTTTCTTTAATATTATGTCCAGAATCAGGATTCGGTGGATTCCTTTCGTGCGAACAATCCTAGCGCAAGAGGATTCTGATTTCCCTACAACTAATTTTTGCGATTCTCTTCAAATTGTGCAGCTATGAAGTTATTCATTGCAGTTTACTTACTGAATCGATTACTTTGGATGATAACGTCCACCTGGTAAGATAATTTATTATAAAGCTTGCGTGCTTTGTTTGCCTGTTCCAATTAAAAGAAACTGTACAGGAAACGTCATATACCTAAGCGATTTTCTAAGATTAATTTAATAGAGCAGCAATCACAATGAAATGGTCTCATGTAGTTCGACAGGTAAATATAATAGACTAACAAAAGTTTAACTTAAAGAGTCAGACCATGCATCGATCCTAATGCGAGAGTTGAACCTCTCGTCATTCGGAAGGCTTAATTATAAGCCCAAACTATGAAAAGCTGACGTTGTTATTTCGTCTGGAGTAATAAGTTCCGGTTTGTTAGTTATCTTTATTAACGTTTGTCTAATTACTACTTCGAGCCATCTTACAAAGCATACCGCGATGATAAAAGCAACCTCGAGGGCACTATTGAACGAAACCGCCTCGTCGTCCTTATTCGTCGAGATTTTTTAATACATTTTCCGAAATACCTAACGAATGAGCGGCACTCACGAGGTGTGTTGCTTATAGCAGGACATACGAAAAACACATGTCTATAACTGAGTGGGCGAGACAAAAAAAAAATAACTTCATTCTTGCGGCAGGACTCGCTGTCAGAAATGCGACGATAATTTTTCCTGGATCGCCGGAAGAGCCGCCACAGCAGAGACGAAAGGGTCTACGAATTCATTACGTCATAATGGCCGTCAAGAGAGCAAGGACTTTTGTAGAATTATTCATCCTAAGAAAACCGTAAATTGACTCTTACTTTCTGGCTAAAGTAATGTTACATTTTATTCTTTGTTAAAGAGAAAACGCAAACACAAAAATACACAAGAAAGAAAGAAAGCGATATTTTATGCTTGAGCACGTGGGGCAGCAAAGTCACTCTGCATGATCGATCAACATGTCGGAGCGCACTCGTACAAAAATGAAGGACAGGTCTCTCTACTGTCTAGAGCTATGGAACAACGGCGACACCATAGAATGGTTTTGCAACTTTCCCGTCGCAACATTAGTTTCGTTTTGATTTTTGACGAATGGAGCACGTGGCATACCTGTCGTCGTTTAAGAACCACCAGCGCACGTGTTCAGGCGCAAAACGCCTGCACCCGTGTTGTCGTGGCCGTCTATACGAACTACCGTGTCAGATTCAGTGGCGTACCAACAGGGGGGGCCGGGGGGCCGTGGGCCCCGGGTGCACGGGGCCAGTAGGGGGGGGGGGGGTGTCATATACGTCTGAAGACACCCAAAAATTGTCGATATCCTTGCCTTCCTCGACTACACCCGGGGAGGGGGGGGGGGGTGACAAGAGCTAAGGGCCCCGGGTGCCAGACGACCTAGCTACGCCACTGGTCAGATTAAATCTCAGATTAACAGGTACACTGAGACTCACGTCCACGTAGGTGAAGCTCGCTTCCTCTCCCTCGACCCGACGCAGCGAGAAACCGAAGCCCCAGAACTTCGTGTACTTCTTCTTCCGGTAGAGCATGAGATCCACCTTCTCGGTGGACGTGCCGTCTTTGCCGTCCACGCCTGCGACACACGAGCGCTGCTGTTCGAGATCTTCGCCATGTCCAGTCCAGTCGGCAAAGTCGTCATGCTATACATTTCGCCCGTGATCTCCATACTATGTGGCGTGCATCAGCGACATGCGCGCGGTTATAAAAGTGGTGCTGCTTATCCGTTGGTGTCTGGCAGTTACTACTTATTTTCGTCAGTAACCCTGAGGCAATCCCGTAGCACATTGCGACGTTCCAAAAGTAAAGTTATTCGCACGCCAGGCAACTATGGATAAAAAAGGATGATCACTCTCAACATATCCACAGCTCCTCAAATCGGCTTCTCTTGTTGAAGATGTTTCGTGAGCGCACTTACCGCTCAGAGCTGCGGTTCGGCTCAAGGACACGGGGGAGTTCGCCTGATAGTCGATGGCTTCGGAGCTCTCGTCGCTGGTCTCCATGAAGGAATCAGATAACTTGATAAGGCTCTTGCTTGACTTTACCTGGGTGGGAACAGGAATTCGCTGTCCCTTCTCGGTTCGACGAACAGTGTCTATTTTGTCGGCGATTTCCCATTCTGGTCATGGTTACCGACGTTATAAGTCAGGCAGCACACGCTGAGAACGACTACATCTTCCTTATACAACCTCATGCATTTTAGAAAACGTCTAATAAAAAGCTATTCTTCGAATTGTGACCAGTGTAACAAAGCGCTATAACTACAAAACTGAGGAGGGCCGACTTCACGAGAGCCACGCATGCGAAAAGCATTTTCGCATACACAAATGCATGCTGTCCAGAATTATAGTTTATTTATTTTATTTATTTGAAATCTGCAGCGCCCGAAGGTATTATTGCAGGCATGGAAGAATACATGTGTTTGCACGAGGGAGCAAACAGCAAATTACCGCGCACGCCATTAAATATATACATACATAGCGTATACACAGCGGTTACATTATGCTTAAGAGGATATTATATTGAACATGGCTTACTTTCGATTGACAATTGATATGTATGCGTACCTTGATCATGAGTTTCTTGAAGCTAGGCGAAGCGTAGCACAGCAATGGCTTCTGGCTTTCGGCGCTGACGTCGGTCATCTCCTCGATCTGCTGGTGCTTGCGCTTGTCCTCGGGGTCCCCACTCTTGCGGTCTTTTTCGGCGTCGTTGCTCATGATTTCGGCGATGCTCGCTATGTCGCACAAGTTCGTCTTGTTGTAAAGCACCTGCCAGTTGAACTTGTCGAAGAACGGGTGCGTCTTCAAGTCGCTGTAGTTGCGCGAGCCGAGCCGTTCCACGGGGCTCTTCTTGAGCAGTCGGTACGTCATGTCCTTGGCCGGCGTCGTGGCCGAGTGTGGATGCTCATCGGCACGCGGCCACTTCAGCGGCGACGTGATGATGCGCTCGCGAAGCAGCTGCTTGGTCTTTCCTCGGAACGGCACCCGGCCGGTCATCAGCTTGTACATGACGACGCCCGTCGACCACCAGTCGGCAGCGCGACCTGCGCGGAAATGAAGGACCACGGACTGCGCACGTTGCGCGAATAACCCCCACAAGAACATTTTCCACCGAACCCGTAAGTCTTGCCTCTCATCATCATCATCATCATCAACCTGGTTACGCCCACTGCAGGGCAAAGGCCTCTCCCATACTTCTCCAGCTACTCCGGTCATGTACTATGTGTGGCCATGTCTTCTCTGCAAACTTCTTAATCTCATCCGCCCACCTAACTTTCTGCCGCCCCCTGCTACGCATACCTTACCTCGGAATCCAGTCTGTAACCCTTAATGACCATCGATTATCTTCCCTCCTCATTACATGTCCTGCCCATGCCCATTTCTTTTTCCTGATTTCAACTAAGATGTCATTAACTCGCGTTTCTTCACTCACCCAATCTGCTCTTTTCTTATCCATTAACGTTACACCCATCATTCTTCTTTCCATAGCTCGTTGCGTCGTCCTCAATTTAAGTAGAACCCTTTTTGTAAGCCTCCAGGTTTCTGCCCCATACGTCAGTAATGGTAACACACAGCTGTTATACACTTTTCTCTTGAGGGATAATGGCAATCTGCTGTTCATGATCTGAGAATGCCTGCCAAACGCACCCCAGCCCATTCTTATTCTTCTTATTATTTCCGTCTCATGATCCGGATCCGCAGTCACTACCTGCCCTAAGTAGATGTATTCCCTTACGACTTCCAGTGCCTCGCTGCCTATCGTAAATTGCTGTTCTCTTCCGAGACTGTTAAACATTACTTTAGTTTTCTGCAGATGAATTTTTAGACCCAAACTTCTACTTTGCCTCTCCAGGTCAGTGAGCATGCATTGCAATTGGTCCCCTGAGTTACTAAGCAAGGCAATATCATCAGCGAATCGCAAGTTACTAAGGTATTCTCCATTAACTCTTATCCCCAATTCTTCCCAATCCAGGTATCTGAATACCTCCTGTAAACACGCTGTGAATAGCATTGGAGAGATCGTATCTCCCTGCCTGACGCCTTTCTTTATTGGGATTTTGTTGCTTTCTTTATGGAGGACTACGGTTTCTGTGGAGCCGAGTGCCCGCCGAAGCGTCATCACGCCATGTCAATACAGATTAGACAAATTAAAGAATAACAAATTATTGATAGTGACACTTAGTGAATGATAACGTTCTAATAGAGATTGGTAGAGGGTAATAATGACTAATAGCGCTCATGCGTGTCGTTTCTCCCTGCTGTCCCCGTGAAAACCGCGCTGTTCTGTTTCAACAAATGACTACTAATGACCCCGGAATGACAAATATGTCTAACGACTGCTTGTAATGACCACAATTGATTAGAAATAACTATAGATCTCTAGTAATGAGTAGTAATCACTAATAATGACTGAAATTACTTGTAATGACTACTGAGGACATTGATATGACCAACATGTCTAACGACGAATTGTGACGCCAACAATTGATTAGAAATGACTAAAAGTGCTTAATAATGACCAGCAAGCCTAATAATGACTGAAATGACTTGTAATTACTAGTAACGACTACTAATGACAAATATGTCTTACGACGAATTGTAACGACTACAATTGATTGCAAATGACTAAAAATGCTTACTAATGAGGCGAATGATAAGAGGAGGAAGAGTAGGCTTTCGCCGTTAACCTGTTAAGAAGTCCTAAGAGACCTTGTAATTTTTTATCTTCATGTCAATTAGAATATCGGCTATACCCGTTTGCTCTCCGATCCAAACCTCTCTGTTTCCGTCTCTTAAGGTTATGCCTAGCATTCTTCATTCCATCGCTCTTTGCGCGGTCCTTAGCTTGTTCTCAAGCTTCTTTATCAGTCTCCCAGTTTCCGCCCCTTATGTCGGCACCGGTAAAATGCACTGATTGTACGCTTTCCTTTTCAATGATAATAGTAAACTTCCATTCAGGAGCTGACAATGCCTGCCGTATGCACTCCAACCCAATTTTGTTCTGTGAATTTCCTTCTCATGATCAGGGTTCCCTGTGATTAATTGACCTAGGTAAATGTATTTCTTCAAAGACTCTAGAGGCTGAGTGGCGATCCTGAACATTTGTTCCCTTGCCAGGCTATTTGATCGTTATCTTTGTCTTCTGCATATTTATCTTCAACCCCACTCGTATGCTCTCTCTTTTAAGGTCCTCAATCATTTGTTGTAACTCGTCTGCATTGTTGCTGAATAGAACAATGTCATCGGCGAACCGAAGGTTGTAAGATATTCGCCGTCAATCCTTACTCCTAGGCCTTCCCAGTTTAATAGCTGGAATACTTCTTCCAAGTACGCAGTGAATACAATTGGAGAGATTGTGTCTCCTTCTCTGGCCCCTTCCTTTATAGGTATCTTCCTACTTTTCTTGCGTGGAATTAAGGTAGCTGTAGAATCTCCGTAGATATTTCCAAGATATTTATGTAAGCGGTCTGTACTCCTTCGTAATGTAATGCCTCTATGACTGTTGGTATCTCTACTGAATCAAATGCATTTTCGTAATCTATGAAAACCATATAGAGAGGCTGATTGTACTCTGCGGATTTCTCAATAACCTGATTAACGACATGGATGTGGCGAATTATAGTCTCCCTTCATGAAGCCAGCCTGTTACCTTGGTTGACCAAAGTTCAGTGTTGCCCTTATTCTATTGCAAATTATCTTGGTGAATATTTTATATAATACTGGGAGCACGCTAATGGGCCTATTTTTTCAATTATTTAACGTCTCCCTTTTTGTGGATTAGTATAACGTTTGCATTCTTCCAGTTTTCTGCGACCATCGAAGTCGATAGACACTTCGTATAAAGAGCCGTCAGTTTTTCAAGCATTATGTCTCCTCCATCTTTGATTAAATCGACTGTTATTCCATCTTCTCCTGATGCTCTTCCTCATTTCATGTCTTGCAAGGCCCTTCTCAACTCATCTTAGTTATAAGAGGAGTCTCAACAACCTGTTCATTACTGCTTTGAATGGAGGTATCGTGGCTCCCTCTGGAATTCTTCCGCTGCTTTTACAAAACCTAGAGATTGCTGATGATATTACCTTGCTTATCTTTCAGTGCATACATTTTGGTTTGCGCTATGTCAAGTTTCCTTCTCACTTATTTCAGGCTGCGTTCATTTTTTACGACCCCTTCACTCATTCTCACAATTTCGAATAGCACATATTTTCGCCTTGTTAATCAGTTTTGACAGTTCCGCAAATTCTATCTTATCTCTTATGTCTATCTATCTATCTTAATCTCTATCTTATGACTTTCATTCGTTGTCATTTTTTTATTAGGTCCTTTGTTACTTGGGAGAGCTTGTCTACTGGTTGCCTTGGCGCCTTGCCTCCCACTTCAATTGCTGCCTCTGAAGCCAACCTAGTTATGGTTTCATACATTAGCTCTATGTCATCTTCACCTCTCTGTTCTAAGGCCTCATATTTGTTTGCTTATACCCTTACTGCCTCTAGGTTGGCCTTTTTCTTCTTGACCAATTTAGCTCCTTCTCTCTTCAACTTGAGGTGAATCCTAGACCTCACTAACCTATGATCACTGCACTTTACCCTACCTATCACTTCTACATCCTGCACTATGCTGGGATAAGCAGAAAATATGAAGTCAATTTCATTTGTTGTTTCACCATTAGGGCTTTTGCAGGTCCACTTTCTGTTGCCACGCTTCCTGAAAAAGATGTTCATTATTCGCAGCTTATTCTTTTCTGCGAGTTCTACCAGCATCTCACCTCTAGCGTTCTTAGAATCGACGCCGCAGTTGCCAACTGCTTGTTCACCAGCCTGCTTTTTCCCCACTTTTGCATTGAAGTCGCCCATTATTACAGTATTCTAAGTTCGCACTTTTCTCATCGCTAATTCAACATCTTCATAAAACTGATCTAATTCATCATCATCGTGACTGGATGTTGGAGCGTGAGCTTGTATTACCTTTAATCTATACCTCTTAGTAAATTTGATTAAGACTGCTGCTACTCTCTCATTTTTGCTGTAGAACTCGTCAGTGTTGCTAGCTATGTCCTTATGTATTAGGAATCCTACCCCGTATTGCTTCTTATCTAGGAGACCTCTATAGCAGAGGACATGTCCGTTATTCAGCAATGTATAAGCCTCACCAGTTCTTCTAGCCTCATTAAGGCCAATGATATCCCAAACAATGCCTGATAATTCCTCAAAGAGTCCTGCTAAGCTAGCCTCTCTCGACAGAGTTCGGGTGTTAAAGGTTGCCAGGGTCAGTTCCCGTTGGCAGCCTGCCCGGGTCCAGACATTTTTATCACCCTTTGCGCTGCGTTACAGGTCTGACCGCCGCCTTGGCCAGATGCTCCGCAGCTGCTGGGTACTGAGGGCCATGGCTTAATTGTAGGAATCATGAGGGAGGTAATGGCCGAATACTGCACCAGGGAGGCCAATTCCTGCTTCGTGTTTCGCTGCAGAGCGTAGGACGTACCGTACGGTCTCCTTTTGAGAATTTCCGGAGCCATGTACGGTATGGTGCCGGCCGACTCACCGTCGTGGAACTCGAAAGGAGTTCTCCGAAAGTAGCCCCTCAGGAAACGCTTGGTGACTGCGTGATTGCGCATGCATTCATCATTGCAGGGGAATCAGCCATGCAGATATCGGGATCGTGCGTGTAAAGTTAATACGCAAAACCTGACACTACAGACGTAAATGCCCAGAACCGTTTATCCGCAACACCGTTCATGTGACTGCTGCTTGAGTGCAGAAAACTTATCAACGGTGGAACTTACGCACCGTTCCATTGGCTACAATTAGGAGATGTGAGAATACTGTAATGCTTTTCCGTGGTTTAGAGAGATGGATGGATGAAAGAAATAATTGATAGTTTTCGCGGCGTCTTACGCCAATGTCATCCTTTCTTCATTAAACAAAAACAAAAAGTCGGCGTCATCAGATCAATGTCATAAGGGTTTGATAGCAATATCATATAATAAGGTCCTGTTATTACAGGTTATTACTACGAGAGAGGGAGAACGTTCATGTGGACATTGACAGATAATCGAAAGTTATTATATCGAACGAATGATAGGACCAAAAGGTCCCATCATTACCTTACACAATTACAGTCGGTAAAGCATAACATAAGACCTGTGAGATTTAAAGAGAGATAATGGTCGGGGTACTCGTTATGGCATGTTACAAGGCCTACTAAGTAGTAGACCCAATTATCTGGCCATCTGAAAGCAAACTTTGGTAGTGTTTCTTTTTTCTAATAGTACAGAAGGCCAGCAAACGCGAGAACTCCAACGTTTTTTTAAAGCATTTACGTAAGTCAAAAGAAAACAGGCTGCACTCACAGTGACCGTTGCACACTTTAGTTGTGTCGAAGTCGATGACCTTCACTCGCCCGCCCGGCAAAATGAGCATGCTGGAAAAGGCAGTTTAGTGTATGCGTTTACTAAGTCTTTATATGCAGTTGCACGAAATAAAATATGTTTCGAAAATCAAAACGGCCAAGAGAACATTACCGTTATGATACTATCATTACATGATGATACTGTTTGCAGTATGCCTCGTTTTAAAGCAGCACTGTCACTCACAGCCCGAAAAATTACGAAAAGATGTAAGAAGTGCTGCACCATCACAGTAGTCTGAATGTTTCCAAGCATTTGCCGCAAATTGTCATTACAACGTGGGTTCACGACCTCCACGTTCGTTTAATTGTGGGTGTCACACGCAAGTGTCACGTTGAAAGCACAACACACCCGTGCGGATACGTAGTAAGCATCCGAATTCTATATATGGCCAGGTAGAGACAATTTTATACTGTGCTCGCGAAATCGTAGGTGCGCCTACGATTTCGCAGTACGACACACTGACCTGCAATAACGAGCAGCCACTCACTTGGACACCTTGATATCCCGGTGGAGAAATCCGCGCAAGTGCATGTGCTCAAGCGCGAGGATCAATTGCGCCATGATGATGCGCACAGCCTCGATCTCCAAGTACTCCTCCTTGGTCACAACGCGCATCAGGTCCAGGCCGGCGATGTACTCCATGACGGTCACGTACGCTTCCTGCCACGATGCACGCTCGAGCGTTAGCATGGCAACAGTGCGTCACGGTCGCGTGAGTCACTGCTCCTTTTTTGATGGCTGCCTTCTAATTATTGTACAATTTGCTTGCCAGCAACATTTACTTTAAAAAGAAAATCAAGCAAATAAACGACCTCTGGCAAGAAAGAAGTTTCTAATTAGAGCGACCTGGAGAAAATAAAACGAGTTTGTAGAACAGCATCTACAGAAGATAGTTTCTTTTAAATGAGTAACCTACCTCAGACGTTGATTAGTTGCGCTTCATGCAAAGTTAACCAATATGAAATGCTCTTGCGTTCTAATTTCAAAAAAAAATCGTAGAAAGTGTATTACAATACCGTATTATGTATACATAAACTGGTGAGTAAGTTATTCTTACTGAATAATATTGCCTCATAGCTTTAAAACCACACACCCGAGTGCCTGTGTACCGTTGTTGAACTAGAGCGAATATACAAGTAGTCCGGGAAGCACAAGTATACCAAACGTCTGCGACATCACCATGACGCCATGCAGCTAACGCAAGTAAAAGAAACGCTGAGCTACCGCAATTCTGTACAGCGATCAAAACATCCTAATTTGGTTTAAAACGTGCTCAGAAGTGTTCCTTAACAACTACATTTGTTGATGGCTAGTTAAACAGCTCACTGTGCACGATGCCACGGTAACGCGCCAAAATCCTCAAGGAAGGCGAGCATAGGTGCTATCGTAGCAGCATAAGGTATACAGGAAGGTGTACTAATTACGTGGAGTGCGCACGCATGCTTACGAAGGTGATCAGAATGACGACAACAAAACCAATGAACGCTTCCCGTCTTGGAAGACGTGTATTCAGTAAAGGGTCTCGTTCTGATAAAGCAGTCCTTGTTACACGTAAGATACGAATGCTTGGGCTACGTGCCCAATGATAAGTTACTGGTAAACGGTAGCACGCCGAGATTATACGCTGAGATTAGTAGAACTACGTCCACGTGAGAAGTGTACAAGACAAAAGCTGCCAGCTACTCAGCTGGTGCGTCGGCCACACAACGTGGAGCAGCACGTGAACAAGCGGATCCCATAAGACGAGTGGAAAGAGTGGGTACTAAGGATGACCAGTGAGCCGAAGAGGCGCATTGGAAAAGTATAGGCGATGAAAGGAGCGTTTGTGGTCGACTGCAGACCTGTGTATCCACGCAATGCGGCTCAGAGGCCAATTCGATGAGCCAAACTGTTGAGGATTAGTTCTCATGCAGGCATATCTGAGAGCGCCGCAATATTGATTTAGTGGGCACGTGCGTGTATTAGTCGCGTGCATGTGCTAGTGAAAGAGCTTGTATTTGACCATGCAGCGATACCCCGAGATTACTGTTACCAGAGAGGCATGTGGCGCGTTTGTGCAGAGATTCCACCAGTGATCGTTTGCAGAGCAGCTTGAGGAGGCAGAGTTCTTTTATTATTTCTTCTATTTTCGTTTCCAGCGATCTACCGAAGAGTAATGCGGCCGTCTGGATTCACCTTGACGCAGAAACAGCAGTAGTACTTGACAAGGAAGGGGTTCCTGATGACGGACGCGACAACTTTGTCCATGGCGGCCTGCTTGTGTCGGCTGAAGCGGTCCATGTTCACAAGCTTCACCGTCACCACGAAGTTGGCAGGACGGTAGGTGACCAGGTACACGGCCCTGCGTCGTAAGAGTCCGGCTTGGAGACATTGCTGGCTCCACATTCTGAAAGCTGCTTACTAAGTTTGTAATATACAAAAAAAAACTGTTACTTTAAAGGAAAAGTGAGTTGCCATTAATGTCATAACCAGGGACTCTGGAACCGGGGGGCAAGGAGCCCTCCCCCCTCCCGCCTTTTTCTTTCAGCCCTGTTTCCCCTAGACTGTTATGGCCCCGTCTACTGCTTGTTGCCTGCATGTCGAATAAACAAAATGCTGGTCATCAATTTATCCCGCTCCGTATCTCTCTTGTTATCTGCCCCTCCGCTCTGATGATGCCGGCGGGTCAAATGTATGAGCAATAAATTGTGGACATGTCGGGGAAAAATCTTGGCAAAGACCACATCTGTTGAGCTGCCCAACCCAAGTTTTCAGTGAGCAGTATCGGTTGGTTCCTGAAACTTCGAGCACCTTTCTTCTCGGTGTATCTGTGCTGTCGAGAACACGTGCGATGCGGTTACAGGATAGTACTAACTGCGACGCAAACAAGTAACAAGCCGAGTAATGTGCGACCACCGCACCGCAGCCAACTCCACAAAGCTCGCTGGAGTAAATACTGGTATGAAAATTATTTTAACGCCTAGTATCTGGCATGCACCGCCGACAAATCGTGCAAATAACTGGAGTGGACATGTAGAATGAAAGAATTCATTTGCTCGGCGCAATATCTAACACCAGACAGCGGCGTCGACACGACGGTCTAGCTGATCAGACCTCCACTGGAACGAGCAACCTTAATTACTGTAAGAAATGTGATATCACGACGATTACCTTCCTTCTCGCATTTTATTCGCACTCTTTCGTGACTGCGATCGCGTACTATACATGTGTGCGCAAGATGTGCTCCGTGAAACACCGTGCCTATATACGCCAATCGCGTCACGTGTATGTCAACGGGTTTACCGGCGCATTCGTCGCACGCCTAAAGGTCAAGCGGTTAAGGTACGTCGGCGACAAGAGCCTTGCGCAATCTTGCATCACCCGGCCACTTTCATTGGGCGCACTCAACGCCGCTACACGGACAGGTCGGCGTCGCACACTTCACGTCGCGTTACCTTTGCTCCAATAAAATTTTAAAAGTAACTATCGAAAGGATTAATTTGTGAGGTATTAAAATTACGTAAACGCTATTAAGACTACAAACTTTTGTTAAACAATCATCTTTACATAATTTATTGGCAGCGACAATCGTGTAAAGTTCTGTCAGGGCTTCAGTACAGCGCCTAGTTTGTATCAATCCATGCTGCTCCGCCTAAGTCTCAGAGGGATTGCGGCGCACGCGAGTCGTATGTCCGCCATGATGCCGGCGTCTAAAGAGAAAATAGGCAGTTTCTATCTGCCAGCACCAAAACTAGCAAGAGTCCTCAATCGCTCAACGATTCCTGCTGCAGGTGTGAAAGGAGCTGCAGAGACTCTGTGCGAGGCAATGTCCCACCTGGTACACGAAACCACGTTTCATCAGTTGTCCCAGTTGCAACTCAGCTAAGTCTTAAGGAGCCTCGCAGTGGAAGGCTAACAAAGCCGCCGAGGAGGTTTGAGACGTCCAGCACGACTCTCCAGCCAGTTGCGCTCAATCCCAAAGCAGCATTGCACAAAGAACACTTTGAGGTGATCAACCGCATTACAATCGAAATGCGGCGGCGCTTTGGTCAGCCTGGCATTGAGCAGCTAGTGAAATTAGAGGGCACGTTGACTGACGCCGCCAGAGGAAGACGATTCTCGGCTGACGACCGAAACGGGACCTTAGACGTGCACGCAGCTGATTTTGACCTATGCCGGTCTTTCGGCGCAGTTCTTACATGTTCCTTCTATATTGTCCAACGCCGAGTCTTTATCAACAAAAAGCATTTCCAAGATTCTGCAGGCAAAATCTGAACAATTCCATAAACTGCTGGACGCAAGCCGTCGAATACACGCAACTTCTTTCTCGAGCTGCACCTGTAGCTTCGGCAGAACGCTCATTTAGCGCTTTACGCCGAATTAAAAGTTATTTGCGGAAACGCGGAGGAGGCTAAAACATCTTTTCACTCTGCACATTCACAAGGAAAGGACCGCCACGCTGAACTTAGAAGATATCAAAGAAATTGTCACCAGCACTGCTGAGCGAACTGCCACTTTTGACCTTTGAGGTGATCAGTAAGGCATGCGTCTGTCATCGAACCTTTTAAATCTGGAGCAGACTTCGTGCACTAAATATGTGCACCTATCCATTGCTCGCCTTTACTCTCTCTCCGCTAGTTACCTCTGCCTTGAATTACCGGACGTGAGTCCATAAGCACACCATTTAGAGCTGTATGATAAAGCGGCACTGCCTTGAATAAGCTTGTGCGCATAATAATCATTCTGCTGCGAGTACCACGATGTTCCGCGCACAGCTTTTCCCCGTCCCCCTTCGAACGCTGTTTGTTTTCACGTGAACAGCAGATCGGAATGCGAGTTCCTAGCCCGCTGTCAAGCAGAAACTAAAAAGACTGGGTTATTCATTTAACTTCGCTTGACGAGGAGGAGTGATAACCCCGAGCTTTCGCTTATAAACCGATACACTGCTTTATCAATACATGTATATATTGTAAATGTAATTACATCTGCGGAGCATCGATCTTCGTACCTCCCTCAAATGTGTCGAGCTGTTCATATGCATATCTATTGTGCATGTGTGTAGTATAAAATAAAACGTATTAACTTTTTATTGCGACAGCAAGTGCATGGACACCCCAGACGCATTTCTGCCGTCGGCATCGCCATGACATTCCGTATAACGTCGAAGGGCGATAACACCGTCGCTGCTCTCCCTAGGCTCTTATGTGCGAGGGAAAGCTTGCGAGTGGAGACGACGATTGTAGCTCCATATCGCCCACGCGAAAGGAAGGAAAGCGGGAAGGAAGCGCGCCGTCTTCCGTCGCGCGCGAGGCACCGGGGGTAGAGGAGGGAGGGAGGGCGGCGTTTTACTCCGGCTGCAAATGCGTATGTGGCGGCTGCGCGAGGTCGTGCGGCCGTGTCTTGAAAGCGATCTGCGTTGGGGGCAGAGTGCTGCGTCGACGGTTCGTAACTCTGCGCGTGCTGTGTTCTCGGCGCTCAGTTTGCGTTGAAGTGAAAGACAACACGAAGGTCACTTCACTCGCTGCTGCTGCTGCCGCGCTTCATCGTTTATGTACGTGTGATAAACCACAACAAACTTGAACATATCAGTTGCAACTGTTAATATTCAGAACGATACTGATTAGATGTGTGGTTTACGCAGAATGCCATGAGTCGGGCTATACCAAAGGCGAAGTGAGTTTACTAAAATCTTTTCGCAATTTCAAGTGCCGGGCACTCTTGAAAATCAAGAGAGATCACGCATGACCTTTGATTCGATTCCCGGCTGGAAAGGCCTAATCTTTACGTAGGCGAAACGAAAGCACCCGTGTACTTATAGCAATATGTGAATGAATTAGACAACTCTGGGTTGTCAAGATTAATCCGGAGCACTCCATTGGTTGTCTCGCATACCTGCATTGTTGGTTCCCAAAATTCCAAAAATGCCAAGAATTTCTAAAACCAAACATTTTAAAGTAGGGGTGTGCGAACAGTGACTTTTAAGACAAATTAGAATACGCATTGAATAGTGCCAGAAGCGAATCAAACCTAGTACTTCTCGAATAGTTATCAAATAATGAACAGCCGTTACCACAATTAATCTAAAACAAGTTGACATCCCAGTAGCAAGTTTCTCTCATTGCATAGTACGTTATGAAGCGTTGTTTATTAAAATCACAAGCGAAGCATTAGAAGCGATCAAGCATAGTTTCTTCGCATGAAAAAGACTTTCAGTGAGCGCGAATGATTGCTGTAAGCTTTTAAAGTGTGGCTATTGAAGTGACGTAGCCTGCTCTACGGCGCAAGTTCCGCTCTTTTATGTCTATACTATGCCCCTGGGGTGCACATGATAGTTTACCGTATTTTGACTCAAATTGAATGTTTCTTAGGGCGCAGTTGAAATTTTCAAATATTCGAAAAGTATTCGAAAAGTATTCATATTTACGAATAGTGACTATTCGATTCGTAATTAGAAAGTTTCGAATTTTCGCACACTCCTATTTCAAAGAGAATAATGCAAAGAGAACTGCACGGAAACTGCATCTGGCAATTCCAAGAACGCGTGGCAACATTTACCAATAGAACCTATGTCCTAAACAGAATCACTAAATTGTAGATAATTCATTGATAAAGCAGAGTTAACTTACCCCTACATTTGCTTGGCTTCATTGTTAATTTTCCAGCACAACAGTAATCCCCTCGCCTGCCCCGGTGATTCTCCTCCCTTTTAACAACAGAAACTGCTGTGACAAAACACGTCTCATTAGTGACATATCGTTAGCGCACGAGCACATTTGCATGTCGCAGACTGTCGCCATTATGCACGTGCGCCCATGCGTGCTCGCGCATGCGTGGTTCTCTTGCTCTCAAAATCGCGTCTCGGACATGCCCCCACAGTGTTCACGGGAATTAAGCCAAGGATAAAAGCGCAACAGTGTTGTATGCAAACCTACCCAAAGCCGCCGGCCCCGAGCATCTTCATGTTCTTGAAGTCACGCATCCGTGGAATAAACGTAGCGAATGGAGGTGGTTTAGGTGGATTCATCTGCGAAGCAAACAACATGCGCAGGGTTATGACAGAAAGGCTAAGATGAACAGAGCGATAGAGATCACCTGCTACGAGGTTCTGTGACGTTCGTATACGTGCTCCTTGAGAATTGCAATAAAAATCAGCCTCGCGTTAAAAGATAACGGCGGCATCGTAACTGCTCCCCAGTCGTATCGGCTTTCTTGTTCATGTCTATGCCTTTCTTTTCCATTCAAATTTAACATCTCATGCCGGACAAAGTATAATCATTATCAAAACAAGTCGGCGGTGTTTAGCATATTCGATATTCTGAAGTCTAAAGGCACCACTTAATCTGTTTGCTCTCAATTTCTCCAGCCCGTGTTGTGGGAACACGAAGATCTTTGATGGAGTCCGTGTACAGTTTAACATTAGGAAGAGCCAGCAGAATAAGGCTAAGAGGTTATTAGGAATCATTGAATCACATTCACAAACAACATTACTCTTCTATTTAAGAATGGACCTAATATTGTACAAGCCTGGCGATGTTCAATGTGATTTAGGGGACGTTACGTTAAACGGGCCCACGAGTCATGTTGAGTAAAAATTCTTATTCTTCATTATATTTGCCTGTCAACATTGACTAGCATAACTGAATACCTTGATTATCACCGGTATCAGCATGTCGTTGAAACGGATGACAAGAAGCGCATATAATCAAAGGAAAAGAATTGTGTCGTTTTCGTTGGGCACCACTAAGACCGATTTCATGGATTGCTGTTGCGGAATGTCCGGTCTTACTGCTAGAAGGCCGTGGTCCTTCCTTTTTTCTTTTTGGGCATAACAGTGTTCTGCGAGCGTTATAGCCGAACATTATTAATCGACAGATCACGATATCGACTGTGACTGCACGCCCGTGGTATAAACACTGAACGATATATAAACCCCCGCGTCTTAATCTTGATTGTTTACTAATACAGACTACTCCCACGTTGCACAGCAACGCGAAAAATCTTTCCCATTTATGTGCGATGCCTCAGTTTTGAGTGAATGCTTACCTTCATCACGCAATGTAAAAACGGCGTTTTGCCGACTGTTTCCATCTCGCGGTTGCTATGTTCAATGATCGTTCATATCCGAATATTATTCCCATCTACTTAAGTGGGATTCACGCTACGGCACGGATTGCCGACTCAGTCAGCTGATGATGGTGACGCAGATCAGACTGGGAATATTGTTCGCGTTTGCTCGATAATAAATGTTATCGTTAAGAGAAGGGAGGGGTACTCCTACAGTACCGACGACGCCGAAGCTTTTTCGCTCAAGGCGGCGAGGCGAACACTTGAACCATTCCACGGCAACTTGTTCAACATTGTTCGAAATAATATGAAGCCTTTCTTTCATGTACTGGTCAAGCACAATTAGTGCCGCTAATCTGACTAAAACCGAGGAACTCTGCCTTAAACGATCCAGTCTTCATATGGAATTTGCGTGAGGTCTAATCTTCCTTATAAGGTTCTCAGCGGATTCTTCTAAGCAACACTTGCGCATGTTTCTATGCAAAACCTTTTTCAAACCACGCGTAAAACAACACGGTCATCGTTTTGAGTAAAACGCCTAAAATGCCCACCCGTTCAAGCTTGTTGACAATAGCGTCACCGATGGCCATCCAGTCCGTGACGGGCACTTCGGCGATCTTCTCCAAGGATGTTGCAACCTCGCCCACGATGATAGTCAGCTTGCGTACGGTGACACCGAGTTCTTTCGCAACTTCCGTGTTTTTCTTTATACACTGCGTCATCAACGATGTTGAAGATAGCAGATAGCATTCGTACAGAAAATCTACCCTGCTTACTCACGTGACAATAAAGAACACCTCAGAAAGTATGGCGCCCCGCATTGCATATTGAAGGCAGCTGCGTAGTTGACTAAAATATCTCTTTATTTGCGAAGACCCACAATCGCGTTGAGTTCTTCGTTACACATATAAGACTTACTTAAAGAAAGCGTCAATTAACAGATTCATTTGATGTTTTTGAATTGCATGAAATTTGCCCAAATTGCAACTTCATGAAATATATACGTAAAGTGCGCACACCTTGCCAAACAAGACAGCCTGTGTAATCTTGTTATGTGCATCAGCTGCAGGCTTCCTTGGAAAATCTTTGGAGATAACTTGCAACGCACTTCACAAATGAAATAAAATCACGAAGTTATGCTCGTCGTTCATCGCTATAGGTAAAAAAGTTTTAGACGCGGCACATCGGAGGAGATGCGGTACGTGTCGTTACCATGTTGTGGAGGCCGACCAAATTCTCGACCATATCGCGGATGTCCTGGTACGTGATGACCTGCTTGTTGAGCTTGAGGAGGCACTCTTGCGCGTGGAGAACCACCTCCTCCTGGCAGAAGTGCGACAGCGGCTCGCGCATCAGAGACACCTTGCTCTCGCGCTTGATGAAGAAGTCCAGCAGCACAGAGGCAGTCTTTGGAATCTGGAAACGAGCAGGTGCACATAGCGCTTTGCTATATATTGCTGTTTTTTTTAGCTGAGACCACCCGACGACAAGATGCATCCCTATAGTGTCGCTTGCAGGGCGGTAACATTTCAGAGTATACGGTCAGTCAAACATTGCACTAAGGGCTATGTGCGTGCTTATGTAGCCTCATAGACGCTACTACAAGCCAACAGCTGTGAACTAATGCCACCTTCAATCGCTATAATGTTTGTGCTTTTGCGTTGTTTCTCCACAGCAACAGTTCTTCTTTAGCAACTCAGTGTTACGAATGCTTGCGATCTTGTTCCCCTTTAAATGCCTCAGCATGCTTTGACGAGCTCCCCAGCCCTGTCACGCGAAACTTGCAATGCCTCATATTTGCACAAAAATTCGTAATTTAGAAACTTAAGGCAGTTAATCGTTATAACAGTGTAAATGTAGATGATTGGTAGCATTATAAGCGATAAGGAAAATTTTGAACCCGCCAAATTCAGAATATGTCTATAGAGACACATAGGGCTCCATAGAAAATGCGTGGGAAGGCCTTATAGTAGGGGTGGGCCAATGTAAATTTGGGGTTGGGCAACTTGAAATTTGGGATAGCCCAACTTAAATTGGGGTAGGCCAACTTGAAATTTGCAAGTGGGATAACCTGAAATTTACGGGTGGGCTAACTGAAATTTAGGGGCGGGCCAACTTATATGATGGGGGTGGCCCAACTTGAAATTTGGGGTTTGGTCTACTTGAAATTTGGAGTTCGGCCAACAGAAATTTGAGGGTGGGACAGCCGGAAATATGGGGGTGGGCCAACTGAAAAAAGAGGAGTGGGCCAATTTTAATGTGGGGGTGGTCCAACTTTCAAATTTGGGTTGCGCCAACTTTTAAATTTGCTTGTGGGCCAACTTGAAATTTTGACATGGGCAAACTACATATCGGGGTGGGCCAAATAGAAATTCGGGGGCGGGCAGACTAAAATTAGGGGGTGAGCCAACTTGAACTTCGAGGGTGGACCAACTTTAAATTTGCATGTAAGGTAACTTGAATATGTGGGTCTGTCAACTTGAAGTTCGGGGTTGGGGTGGATAAAATGACATTTGGAAATTTGGAGGTGGGCCAACTTGAAATTAGGATGTCGGTTAAATTGAGATTTGGGGCGGCCCAATGGTCCATTGAACGCTGCTGAGCGTCCTTCGAGTTATGAACTCCTCGCAGGCAAGCGAGCGCGTTGAGACGCTTGGCGCGTTTTCATTGGGCCTCACCGTGGCGCAGTTAGAGTGCAGGCGAGAGCTTGCGCGGACAAGGCACGCGCGCAAAGCACAGGCTTGCGAGAGTGACAGCGCGCGTTGCATGGCAGCGTAGCGATGTCCTCTCCCCTCACGCAACTTCTCACGCGCTACAGCGGCAGCTGGCGTTCCCTTTGTCCCGCTCGGCTGCGTCGAGGCACGCTTGAGCCCGGCGTTCAGGCTCAATTGGGAGGATCGCTTTGAAGGGGCCGGATGCGGCGAGAACATCTGACAATTGTCTACCAAAGCCTAAGCATTCTTTGCCACCGCAAAGGCCGTGGTTAGACGCGCATAAGCTACGAAAAGCAAGTGAGCAAAAGTAAGCCAAAGCGAAGTCTCAGCCGAGCCAACCAAAATGCTTACGCATCAGCAGACCATTCTCAGAATTTCTGTAGCTGTCTCTGTTCCCGTGTTGAAGTGTTTAAATTCAAGCCACTGGATTCGCTTATGCATGCTTCTTAATTTGCTCTGCGTGCTCGTTACGCCGGTCTCCCACACCGAAGCACGCGCCGCAATGGACTCTTATCTCGAGGCTACATATGAGCATCTTAGATACCACAGCTCGCCGAGGTGGCGATGGTGCGACAGCATATCCCTTCTCGAGGCGATAAACCGCAGGATAGCAATCGGCTTTGAATCGAATTCTGAGGTATTACGTGACTAAACCACGATTTGATTACGAGGCGCGCCGTAGTTGAGGACTCACGGATTAATGTTGACCACTTTGGGATCTTTAACCCCAAAGCACGGGACACGGGCGCGTTTGCTGTTCGCCCCCATCGAAATGAGATCATCGCGGCCTGGATTTGATCCCGCAACCTCGTGCTTAGCAGCGCAACACCGTAGCCGCTAAGCCATCACGGCGGCTGAATAGCATCCTTTTCTCGCAGAACTTAAATGTATTTGTTTATTGCGATACCTAATGTCACGATGACATGACGATTAACGTTACCGGCGACCTTATGGACCTTTTCGTGTAGCAAGCGCACGTAGTACCGGCTTTTGCCCGAGAAAGGACAATCGACAGACAGATTCTCTCTGAATTCCATCTATAGTAATGTAGGCATAAGCCCACTTTACTAGACGGGAAACCAGTAATGGCCTGCCATCTACAGATTCGTTTCACTTGGACATTACGCTCCTTGCACGTGCCAGCACAAAATCGGACGCAACATCGAACTTCTCGTGTGGTTCCATTAACGTACTCCACGGCTGCGAAATGAAGCGCAACCAGTGTCTTCTCTTAACACTCTTATAAAGGTGTAATGTGTGAATAAACCGGCTGCAGTATTGCTAGAGCTGAGGGTCGAGGTGGTGGGGCATAGCTAAAATTATTAGTAATTAGTGGTGACACGCTTGTGAAGTTATCTTGAAAAAAATACGTTAAACCCATGTTGTCAACATGAGTCTGCCCTTTTCGTCAAGCAGATACGATCGAGTTCACGCAATTGGTTTTGCGGCAGAACTGTCGCGCAATGAATAACTACGCCCTCTATAACATGCAGTAAGATGTTCTACCTATACTCAGCCCGTCATGGTTGTATTAAGACATGAAGTACACAAGTGTGAGAAAGGCAAAAGTATATTGCTGCAAATCCAAGTTCCTCACCCTGGGGTAAAGCGAGACGAGCAACTTCGCCGACACTTTTCGCTTGTCCCCGCCTGCAATATATAAGGAAATCAATACGGGCAGATTATATTACTTCACAAATTATCTCGATGTAAGAATAAACAAGTATGCCTTTTTATGTGCAATTCAACTATTTCATGTTAAGTTGATCTAAGATTACCAGGAGGAAGAAGTGCGGCAGTACAAACCGTCCTAAAAAAATATCATGAGCGATTACTTCTGTGCAGCTTTGCAATGAAGATGGGAACACTGTTCCCTGGGCAACGTTCTCCTCACCAGGCGCTTCGAATATTGTTTAGACACTGAAAGTTGTAGGAAGCCGTGTGGGGAGCATCTTACCTCGAGTTTTTTTTTTAATTGGTTCAATATTAGAGGAGATTGGAGAAAACGGACATGTCGCGTTGACACTGCCTCCAGCAGGTAAACGTGGCTGCCAACTCTGTTTTTGCCTCGACTAGCGCCCACAAGCGATATTGATTTCTTGCCCTCTCCCGTACCAGTGCTGAAGATAGCCAATGGACCACGTTACCTTGAAATCGCAACGCCCACACTATATTTAAATATTTTTGCGCGGCACACTTTTAGTGGCAGTATAATGTCGCGAGTGCTGCATAGGGCGATTTACTGAGCTTACGTGTCATAAGCGGCGACGTTGCAGGCAGTGCGTCTTACGCAGCTAAAGGCATTTGTGCGTGTAACCTAGGGATGCCAACCCTCGAGTGGTTGGAGCGGGAGCGGGCGCGGCTGGCGACGACCGAGCCTGTCAGTGTGAGGAGCCGCCATTCCAAGGGTGTGAGAAAATGTAACAATTTTTTTAGTCCCACTATGTCGCAATTCACAACAAGAAATGTGCGGTTCAGTAGCCTGGCAGACACGACTACCAATACAGATTGTGACACTGTGAACGACTAGGGGCCCGCAACAGCATAGAACCACAGCCAAAACTACACTGCCTTCATGTGCTTATGGCAATACAACAGAAGACAAATGAGAAGAATGTGCAGACCAGCTGTCAAGCACTATAAAAAGGAAATCTGGTCTATTCATTGTCATCCAGTAGAACATAGACAAAAGTCAGGACGTGTGGCCGTCCCGACTGGTTCAAGTCGGAAGTCAGAGCTTTTACTGAAAAGCCAGGACTGTCCCGCAAAATTCTGGATGGTTTATAACTCTGGTGTGTAAACTTTGACTCTCTGGCAGGAAGCGAATTTCGCTCGAGAGGGAGGGCCATTGGGATCCTTTAAGAAATTTCAGCCGTTCGCACAGTACAGCTGCTTGAGATGTAGACCCAATTGGCACAACGTGATCTATGCGGGTCACGTTTGCCTGTTTGCAATGCCCAAATATGGTGATGGGCCCTAGAGAGTACACGGCGTTCCTCAGTTCCGCATTAATTTCGTCTGCTAAGAAATTGTACTGGTTTGGACAAAGACTAACGTTTGCCATTAAGCATGGAATCAGTGCCGCTGTATACCTGTGTCAGCGCCGCTAATAAGGTCACTGGACGTACCGGGCTTCTCGGTCGACGAAGCAGCAGCAACGGCCATGTCGCTTGTTCTGCGTGCGCTCGGCTCTTGAATACGTGGTGGAAGCGTGTGCGATGCTGGCGTCCAGGACTCGGGGGACAGCACTCACTCCGGCCAGGTCGCAGGGAAGTCGCCGTCGTTTCAGAAGCGGTGCTACGACGCTGTGCTGCCACGCGGAGGCTGGAAGGCACGCGACCACCTCGATCTTCTTCTGCTTCTTTGAGTGAACCGGCAAGCCCCCACGTGGAGGCATCCTTTCCTTGACGATGACGACGATCCTCTTCTAAAATGACACGAACGTATTTTGCAGAATAGGCCGCCAAATGGGTTGTATTACGCTAACAAAAAGATATCACGAAAATTGGAAAGAAACGGAATATAAATTAAGTAGTGCATACTACAGTAGTCAGCCTTGCAAAAAAAAAAAATTGGCAGTCCGCATCTCACGATGACTGTGCACGCTAATGCGCTTAGCGTTGAATCAACACAGCGACACGACGTATTGCTGACGTCGAAATCGGTTATGCATGAGGCGTGTACTGCAGCGGGGCTCCTATTTCGCGCTTCCTTAAGAACACTCGGCGCCACATAGCGGCGCCGCCGCGAAGGCTGCGCGTGGCCTCCGAAATGCATGGCACGCCTGCGCGCACGAACGCTGAGAAACGCGCCATGCGGCCGCCGAGCTCCTCCGTCGCGCTCATGATGACGATTAATTGCCAGCCGCATCCCCTTTGAAAGGAGCGGTGACAAATGGTCACCTAGATTGCTTGAGTTAATCAGGTATGCTATGCATGCTTTTCATTCTAGCATTTTATGCGAAGCATATTACCAGAGTTCAACCCAGCTCATCAGGCGCGGCGGTGTCGCCTTCAATACCACGTGACACCATGACGTCATGACAGAGGAGAAACGGGGCTCCAACTCGCGCCGTCGCCTTCAAGGCTGACCACGTGACACCGTGACGTCACGACAGAGGAGAAACGGGGCTCCAACTCGCGGCGTCGCGGCGGTATATAAGCAGCTGCGATTGCCTCTGCTAGACACTCACGAGGTGAGATGCCTCCTGGAGACAGAGCTGCTCCTTGGAATGAGAAGCGAAGGCTGCGGCGTGCTACAGAGACTGTTTCGAGGTGGCTTTGCTACGGCGCAGTGACTACGCGCCCCGCATCGGACGCGGTGAGCGTCGAGCAACGCAGCGTTCGGCGCGACAACGGAATGTGCGCCTGAGCAAGCGCCGCACGCCTGAGCCGACGCCGACGACACCGGCTTTTCTGCGACACGAGCTCCTTAACGCTGTCGCGTTAAAATAAAGGCTAATATGCTTCGCATCCTGGGCTTAACCTTAGCTAAGCCACAGCCAGTTTTTTCTGCACGTCTTTTATGAGCTTTTTTTTTTCTTCCTCAAAACGTATCAATCTACCTTCTACCGCTAGGGACTTTAGTACCACTGCCTATGCCTGTAACGGGTCCGGTCATATCAATCTCGTCCCTGCTTTTTTCCACGAATACTCTAGACGTCTCTTGCTTATCTCGACTGCTGACCGGTTGATGCTTCCGTCCACTTTAAGTCCAAGCGCTTCTTGGAGGTGTGCGCTACCTATATGGGTCTCACTGGGTGAATCCCTTCGCATTCTATTAGAATGTGCCGAGTGGTCTCCGGATTTTTGCTGCAACATACACATGTCTCATATATTTGCGAATATCTGCTCCGGTTTTTCCTTAGGCAACCAGATCGAGCCTCAGAGAGCAGTTGAGGCACTTCCCTTCGTGTTATGGTACCGATTTTCCCTTCTAATTTATTTCCTAATTCTTGTAAATCTACATGGCATTTTTGTTTCCGTTCTTTGCATCCAATTAACTGGCTCCTGGTTCTCTATTTACACTTTCAGTTACCCTTTACTTGGTTGGCAACTTTCTTGACCTTTTCATCCCTTATGTGTCCACGTTTTTCAGGTAAAGATACTTGCGCACTTTAGCCGCCCATTTACTTCGATCCATGTTTCTGAATCTTCAACACTAATTTTGCTATGCGCTTCTCTGACTTGTTTTTAACGACTCCCAACCTGTGTCACCCTGCACGTACTGCCTCATTTGAGGATTTGCCGTGGGCTGCCATAGCCAACCGGCCTACCGATCTTTGGCTAACTTCGAGCCGCTACAAGATTAGATTTTAAGAAGAGGATGGCATTTGCGAACGTTAGCGCTGGTACCATTACCACCATTCCTCCTTTCCAGCATTCCACGCACTTTTTTCACGCATTCCACGCTCTATTTTCACTATTGCCGCATTCCGCTTCCCCCTTATTTTCAAATTATCTTGGTGGGTGCTTGATTAAGTCTTTCCTTCGTCCATGTATACGCCGAGGTATCTATATTGCTTGGTTATGGTTATGACTTGCTGTTGAATTGACACCAAGTAATTACTCGTCTCTTCATTGAAGAACGTAATTCGCGATTTCATTGTACTAAACTCACGGCCTAGAATTGTCGCTGCATTGTCACAAATATTGGCAAGTGTTTGTGAATCTCTTGCATTGTCCGCTAGTAGCACTATGTCATCCGCATACATCAGTCCGGGGACCTTCTGCTTCCCCATTTGTCCATTACCCATGCATGAGAAACTAAACCCTAATCAACTGTTTTCCAGTTGGCATTCCATGACCGTGTCATAAAACGTTAACAATAGAGACAGAAGACATCCTTGCTTCAGTCCTTAGTGAACTTCCGCCACTTCATCACATATTCGGCCTTCCTATACAAGTTTCGTTGTCTGTATATATTTCTCTCAGCAGCTCCACGAAATCGTCATCTACGCCTTCGTGCTTGAGAATATCCCATAACAATTCCCTGTCCACGTTGTCGTATGGGCTCCCTCAATATCTAGAAATTCTATCCATACAGGTCTGTTTGGAGC
This sequence comes from Dermacentor albipictus, assembly GCF_038994185.2. Taxonomy (NCBI): domain Eukaryota; kingdom Metazoa; phylum Arthropoda; class Arachnida; order Ixodida; family Ixodidae; genus Dermacentor; species Dermacentor albipictus. The sequence continues at coordinate 401,486,630 of NC_091821.1, forward strand.
TCCTGAAATCTTTGTGCACCGAGTTTGTACAAACGTCTTATCCTCTAAGCGTCTGCCTGGTCTGAACACATTCTGTAGTTCCCTCAGTACATCATTTTTTCCCACCCACTTCGACAGTTCAAATTTTATGGCTTGCATTGTCATTCTATTTATCACCGACGTTGCTGTAACTGGCTTATACCAGCTGGTCCTACCCTTAGCACTTTTGCCTTTGTAGATGAGGTTCATCATGCTTCCACGCCATCCAACCGGAATTTTCTTCATTTCAATCACCAGCTCAATTGCATTAGCAGTACCTTTGCTCGTTGGAACGAGGTTTTTTTATTAGCTGTATTGGGATTTCAACAGCTGCGTCTTCTAGTGGCACTGCCGAGGTGTCCGCGCGTGACCACTGAGACAAGATGCGTGGCAAGGCTCCATGCGTGCGAACACTGAGAATTTTTCCCTCGCTTTCCGCACACCCAGTGGCATACACACTGTGACCCACGTTCACGAGAGGTTCATTGAAGAGCGACACATATACCGAGTGAATTTGTGACACTGCCTTTTTAACGTCGGGTTGCTGTTCTTCAGGAACGCGTACGACGTGGTTGCGATTCCGCCCAGCGCAGGTGAAATTTGAAGGGGCCCTGAACCGCCATTCGGGCTTTAGTGAAATAACGTAGTCCGCGGGTAGCATGCGCGGCTGTGAACATCTCAGCCAAGTTTTGCTGTCGTACGCGGTGCTCGCAAGAGCACGAAGTCACTTTTGCATCAAAGGCTCTCTTTTCAACGCATTCTCTTCTGGACGCTTTATTTCTTAGTGAAGCGGATTCTCATATGCGGCCGCTATTGGTAGCTGTGGTCGGCTACTAGCGTAAATACCGCGGCCGCCGCGGGGTACCGCCACGAGTCCACTGGCTATAGAGTTACTGTATATGCTAGCAAAGCCTGTATATGCTACCTTTGGTAGCATATATAGGAACCAGTGGCGTAGCCAGAAATTTTGTTCGGGGGGGGCTACGCCACTGGCCCAATATATATATATATATATATATATATATATATATATATATATATATATATATATATATATATATATATATATATATATATATATATATATATATATATATATATATATATATATATATATATATATATATATATATATATACATGCGTGTGTGTGTGTGTGTAGCTGCACGTTGCAGCTCAGCCTCCTCCTTAAGAGGAAGCTTTAGCTCGGGTGCTCCTATTTAAGTACATGTAGAAGGGGAATTCGTTTTTCCCTGCAACCACTTCACCAAATTTGAGGAGGTTTGTTGCATTTAAAAGAAAAGGTTTATTTCTAGTGACTAATGGCTTCGAATTTTTCATTTAGGTGGTCAGTTATTTATTAAAAATTGGCCAAAATTGAAAATTTTCAGAAAACGAGACTATCAAGTTTAAAACTCCGTGACTCAACAATGAAAAATGATATCACAATTCTGTGGATTGCATCTAATTGTACATCTACAGCGGACAAAATAGATATGTTACACATGAATCTCAAAAAAATTTAGTATTGTGGAAATACGGCTTTTGCAGAACCCTTGTACACAACGTAACCAATTCACGTAAGATACAAATTGACACAGCAAACTTGTCCGCTTTGACTGTTATAATAAATGCCGTTTACAGAACCACAATATCTGTTCTTCATGCATAGCTATTAGTTCGTAAACGTCGTGCTTCTATTTTTTTAAGCTTTCGAATTTTCCAAAATTTTTTAAACAAAATGCAGGCCCTAAATCGAAGTTCTGTTTCCAACAGACACTAGGATTTAACTTTCTCTCTCAAATGCAACCAATTTCAATAAAAGCGATCAGCAGGATTATCTCAGAAAAGCGTTTCTGCGTTTTACAAGTATTCGAATATATAAGCCGCGTCGGATTGGGCCCGAGCTAAAGCTTCCTCTTAAACAATTTATCGACGGATCAAATACATGAATAATAACTGCATTGTCATTGCCAAAGCTGCTGCAAACGAATTCTTGAAAGTTACGCACTGTAAATACAAGTAAAATATGTATTTTTCATAAAATATTGTACTCGTATGTGCCAAAAATTGTGCCCAACATAACTGACGTCAATTCTTCCATGTTTTTTTGTATATTTATTAAGTAAAGAAAATACCACACGAACTTTAGAACTATATCAGTTCGAAACCAGGAAAGCAGTGCATGTCACTGATATGAAAAATTAAAAGGCAATGATCTGAACAATTAAGTTGAGGACAAATATGTTAATGAAACTTTGTCATTCAAGAACCGTGCTTACATTCTAGTATATATGCAATGGCCAGTGAAAAATCTCAATGACGCTGTCGTTTGTTCCAATGTATTACGCAGGAGTAGCTGTCCCTTGTCATGTATCGTGAGTAATTGCCCCGAAGTTATAGTCGCCACAGAGAGCACGTATAAAAAGCAGGAGTTCTGCAAGATATATGAGGGCAAGTCAAATGAATGAGCCAACAACGGGGTACTTTATTTAAAAGTAGTCTTCATGAGAATTTAGACATTTGTCCTATTGACTAACGAGTTGCGTGATTCCCGTCTTATAAATCTCCTTGGGTTGCTGCTTCAAAAAGTTTGTATCTGGTTCCCTTGAGCAGTTTTTTCGGCTGCCCCAAAATGTAGAAGTCGCAAGGTGACAGGTCTGAGCTGTATGGCGGATGTTGCAGCGTTTCCCACTTGAACTTTGCCAGTTTTGTATTAACCACATAAGCGACGTGGGGACAGGCATTGTCGTGGAACAAGATGACCCCATTCGTCAATTTTCCACGTTGTTCGTCCTTGATTGCGACACGCTGCCGTTCTGGCGTTTCACAATATCGGAAACAATTGATAGCCTCTCAAGATTTAGCAAATTCTGTCAGTAATGGACCCTGTCGATCGAAAAAAAAAGTCAACAACACTTTTCCAGCGGAAATGATGGCCTTTACGTTCTTTGGGCGTGGTAAATTCGAATGTTTCCACTGTAAGCTTTGCCGTCGTGTTTCAGGCTCGTAGTAGTGGCACCAAGGTTCGTCCCCGATCACAGTTGCAAACAAGAAGTCGTCATGCTCATTGTGATACCCGATCAGATGAGTCAAGGTAGAGCGAAACTTCTCGGTCTTCTCGCGATGGATAAAAATCTTGGGGATCCATTGCGCACCAAAGAGCCGATAACCGAGAAGCTCATGAATTATGGCGTGAACCGAACCGTGACTGATGTTCAGACGGTCTGATCGATGCTTATCCTCCGTTCTTGTTTCAGCAGCTCATGAACCTTTGAAATTGTGTGGGAGGTGATTGCACGATGGTTTTGGCCCGGTCTTGGAATGTCTTTGCAACGTCCTTTGAACCGTTTGCTCCAACGCTTCAGAGTGGTCAATGAAATGCAGTGTTCAACGTACACAGCAGTCATTTGGTTATTAATTTCTGTTTTGGAAACACCTTCAGCTGTCAAAAACTTCGCGACACCGAGCTGTTCAACTTTTGAAGTGTCCATTATGTGACGCAACCACATTCAACCCAGTGTATGAGAGCATTAAAGAACATTTATCTTCACACCTGCGTGTCACTTTTTTAAATGAGACATGCCGTTCTCCTACGCGCATGCCTCGCAGATAATGAACCGAACCACTATTGCGCGGTTAATTAGGGTAGGCTCACTTTCATTTGACTCGCCCTCGTACATTAGAAATGCAAAGATACAATGGGATACGCAAATGCGAAAATACGGCTTCCTAAAGGACAAAAAAGTGTCACTGGAAACAAAGTTCACTGCATGTATACACAAAACCTCGCAACAAGATATTTAAGTATACGTATAAGTCTCCAATGAGTCTATGTATGTAAGAAGTAACTGTATATAATGCGTCAAATAAGGCAAATAAACATGTTGCACAATCATAGATTCACAGAATTCTAGACTCCGCCCCCATTCCATCCACTCCCCCCGATGTATTGCGCGCGACGGAAGGCGGCGCGCTTGCTCCCCGCTTTTCTCCTTTGCGCACACAAGACTGAGCCACCATCGTCGGCTCACCCATTCCACCTCCCTTCCTACGCTTTCACTCGTACATACAGCATGCAACGCGTGGTCACGATGTTATCGCCCTTGGACTTTATACGAAACATGAGGGCGATCGCAGGAATGCGCCTGGAGTGTCCATATAATTGCTTTCGCAATAATATCATAAACGTATCCGGCAACTGAAGCGTCCCGTCGCCCATTACTTTCCGCAAAAGAAGTATCAAAATCGAACTTTCACCATGCGACAATTCGCTGCGCCGCAACAATGTATTTTTTTTTTCTGTGAGGCGGAGGCACCGAAATGAAAAAAAAAACGCATAGGCAAGTATGTTGGCCAGAATCTAATGCCTACTTCGGGCACCTAATGGGGCTACGGAAGGAATACCGAAGAAAACATGAGACGCTTGGTCCTCTGAGAACCATGCGCATACTGCTCAGTATCCTACAGCGGCGAAACAAGACTTTCCGGAAAGGTTCCGCTCAAGGAATGCGGTGCAATCCTTCGAGTCCCCACAGTGATGGCGGTGAGCGACTATTTTTTTTCTCGACTGCTAGCCAGAAAGCGTCCAAAACTCTGTCCGGTGAAAATCCACTCGGCCAGAGCAAACCGAACGCGCACCGAAGTGCACCGCACGGTGGCCGGGGCCATACGAGAAGAACGTATGCGCTCTGGCTTGCTCTGGCAGCCCGCGGGTAGGGTAGCGAGAACAAAAAAAAAAACACATTGAAGAGGCTCAATGTGTCCTCGCGAATAAAAGTCAAAGTAGAAAAAATAAATAAAAACGTAGTTACTTTGGCTGGCTTTAGTGTCTTGACATGGATGTCCTGGCGTAGGTTAAAAAAAATTTTGATATTTTTTATGTGACATGACGGCACAAATGAACCACCCCAACGCTTCGTCTCATTGGACCTCGCTGCCTGCTTTGTCAACTCGTCTGCTAGTGTGTTGATTTGGCTTGTCTCGTTGTATGTTCCGATGTAAGACTTTAGAAAAGTCAATAGACCTTTGACGTCAAATGTTTATAACAACATTAAACCCACAAAGTTCCGCAATTGACAATCTAAAGCACAACATTGGAAATGTCAATGCACCTTTCACATCAAGAGCTTATGAGATTTATACCCATAAAGTTTCGCAATTGATATCCATGCGCTCCATAGATTCCGTGGCCTCAGTGAGATGCCGCGCCGAGCCCGCTCACCATCAAAGCGCCCTTGAAACTTTGTGCTCGGATGGGACTGCTTGGCGTTTTGTGACTCCCGGTGTATGGGCGTTGCCACGAAATCCAGCCCGAGTTTGCAATCTTCGCGGTTAAATGTCTTTTCGAGCGTCAAAAAGACATTCTAGACAAAATCCAGCATGATTTCCGGCGCCGGGAGTCGCTTTGGTCGACGGTGCATGGGCAGCACGAAAAAATTTCGGGGGGGGGGGGGGCTGAAGCCCCATAAGCCCCCCCCCCCCCCTGGCTACGCCCCTGATAGGAACACTAACTGGCTAAGCTTACTGCGGCTCGCTGAGGACAATCGTGTTTGGCTTACGTTTAGCGCGTCGTAGGCACCGAAATCGGAAGTCGTGGCGTCTACGTTAACATGTAAAATTAAATTTGAACTGCGCGCAACGGGGACATTTAGAAGGCGAAGCATGGCGGAGCGTTGTGGGCACACCCCACTCCGCCATAGCCTTCGCAGTGCAAGGCATTGAACAAGGAACGGGAGCACCGCGGATGACGTGTTTAATTGCCAATAAATCATCTTCTGCTGAAGGCATACAAGTACCTTATGCGGCAAGTTATAATCATTTCATTCTCTATGGTATTAACGCGATGGCGTTAAGGGCCCCACGTCGCAGAAAATCCGGCGTCGGCGGACCCGTTCAAGCGTCGCTCCGACAAAAAAGGCGGACATAACCACACATACCCAACCACTCTTCTACCACCAAAGTTGCTCATACCTTGTCTTTCATTCTTCACAAAGTTATTCCTCAGAATTTTGCCAACGGCTGCCCACAAACAAATGTAATGAAGAAAAAAGAACACCGACAGCACAAATCGTTCATGTTAGCTCTTCTCAGACAAAAATATTAAAAGTGTGAAACAACAACAGAAGGTCCCGACCCACGCAAGAAGCCGTGTTTCCACCAGAAAGCATGTCTTCGTGCATGGTGCTCTCCGCCAGCGTTTCCCGGTAAACGTTACGGTTACATAAATGTTTCTGAAATCACCTATTTTCACATCAAATGCCTTCCTTCACTTCGATAAAAAGTGGTTCAGGGCCCCTTTCAATGACTATTCTTGTCATTGCAGACTGGCACACTCCTACTGGCACATACCCAGTGACCCAATTAAGTTGGCACCAAGAGGTTCAATGAAGACCAGCACAGACCCAGTGGTATATACCCAGTGCTCCAAGTCGGCGTCGAATTGTTTCTTCGAACAGCAGTACGTACCCAGTCCTGCATCTACAGTGACCCATGCCGGCGTGAAAGCGGTTCATTAAAGAGAGGCACATATGTACACATTGCCACCTACTCAATGACCCATATGTTCCCTCAGCACAGCATCCCGATGCGCCGTGCTGTCTGTGGCGGCGACCGACCGTTCCAGAGCCAGGATCCGCCATTTTGTACGTGTGAAAAAGTTGGAAACTTTTTAGTCCCACCGTGTCAGCGATACATCAGATTTCTTTTGCTGCACCAAATTTTTAAAAGATTCCTTACGGCAGATAGCACAAGTCTCGCCACTGAGCTAAATTACCCAATGAGACGGCCATTACTTCTAAAAAAATAAAGATGCTTAACTTAGCGATTAACATAATTCCTCTAATTAAGCTCTTAATTACTTCCCGGCACATATTTCAATGTACGAATAGCAGCCGGTGAGCTCATAAGACGTATTTATTTGGAACGAATTCTCAGGACTACACTAGCTTCGAGATAACTTTCAAAGTTGCTTTCACAGTTGCTTTAGCCTTTTTAGGTCAAGTGGCGTGAACCGTTTGGCTCCCCGCGATATCACATGGACATGCAGTTCTCTGCCACTTGCAGTTTAAAGTTTCACGAGACAGTAAAACCAGCGCAGCACCACATATTTCACGGAATTAAAACGCGAAAGCGGGGGCGGTGCAGAGTCGAGCGAATACGAAACCTTTCGAGCGCCCGCATCGTTGTCAAGGGTAACGTCAAATATGGACACTCCAGGCACATTTCTGCCGTCGCCGTGATGTTCCGTATAAAGTACCATCGTCACCGCGCACCGTATGCTGATATGTGAGCAAGAGCGTGCGTGTAGGAGCCGACGACAGCGGCTCAATCTCGTGCGGTCTTCCGACGGGCGCAAGGCACCGGGGGGAGGGGTCCCACTCCGGTGGCTGCTGCGTACGGCGCGGCCGCGCGGGCCAGAAAGCGATCTGCGATGGAGACACAATGTGCGGAGTGCTGAGAACTTCTTGTCAGGGTGTCTGCCGAATTGACATTTCCAAGTTTCCCGAGTTTTCCGGATTTTCCCCGAGTGCCTTTCCAAAATTCCCCGAGTTACACAGAACTTTGTTTTATGTCCAAACAGGCTGACGTCATGTTGCCCGCTGATGTCACTCTCTAGTAAGCATGTTAAAAAAAACGACTTAGTCCAGCTTGAATAGTGAAGACTGGTGCTTACTTTATTGAAAAAGAAAACAATTGAGGGGTTAGGAAAATGCACAGCGAATATCTTCTAAAAAAACGGTGAAGCTCATTGCAAATCAAGTTGAACATTTTCAAATACGAATAAAAAGATGCATACGGAAGCAAATATTTCTATCAACTGATGGCAAGCTCATTGATATGAAGTCCGAACTTTAGTGAGATTCTCTCAGCAGCTGGAAAATCAACCTCAACTGTCCTGACATACTCTCAGCCTGCGCACAACACCTCAGTGTTGCGTTTCACTGCTTTAACTAGTTTATTTTCGTATGGCTGGGGACACCTGCATCTCGGTGTCAGCCAACATTGTTTTTAGAGCTCGAGCTCCTTCAAAGAAGCGCCGGCACGCTTCCTTTCCCATTCATTCCTCAATGCGCCGGTCCTTTCTGCTATTGTCCTCCTTGCGCCGCGCGTTTGCCCCACGGACTATTTGAAGCATCCTCTTGGTCAGTTGTAGTCAACATACGATTTTTCGGTCTCCCTATGGGCGGCAAAAGCGTCCGAAAAATATGAATGCAAGTATTTTCGTGGCCTTAGGAGCTCAAATTGCCACAGGCACGTTCGAAAAAGCTCTGAAGGTTTGCCAGTGCACTTATTAGGCATATAGGTGCTTGTACTGTGACGGGAGACGGCCGTTGTGTACGCGTGTATAATTAGGGAATACATAGTGTCCCCGTGACAATTGCCCCTCACTACGCGTGTTAGGCTTCGCCGCGTAACATTGCTGTATCGAGGTGAAGCCGACTTTCAGAAATCAGTAGTATGCAACGCGTTGTGCTTTCTGAACTTCGAAGCCAATCGCGTGGATTACAAAGGCGGAGTCGGCGCCACTGCTGACAGCGGCGAATTCTTTCAATGAAAAACACAGCACCGAACGGCAAGAAGCTTAGTTGCCGCGGTGGTGGTTACGGCTGCCATATGCGTGCGAGAGCGCCGGTTCGATGCGGCGAGATAGTCAAAATGGCGACCGTGGCGGCTTTGATTAATGTCGTTTCGGACCTGCGATCAAGACAAGAAGTACGGAAAATCAGACTGCGAAGGGTTCTTGAGTCAGAAATTTCCGACGTTCTTATACATTGCCTCTATGGTGTACGTGGTGGCGCTGCCAAGCCGTCCGAATTATCGGGCATGCCCGAAAAATAGGGCGTCCGGAAAATGGCAACAATGGCAACGCCTCCAGCCGACGAGATGGCGTCAAAGACGATTCGTTATGATTCCTCCCTGTTACTCAAGCCAGCATTAGCGCGACTTTCGTTCCCTTTCAATAGAAGCACAACTTCCTCAAGTTTTCACCGAGTATTTCCAGACTTTCAAAATCCCCGAGAATCCCCGGTTTTCTCAGTAGGTACACACCCTGCGGGTGCGCTGTGTTTTCACCGCTTAGTTCGCGTTGAAGCGAAAGGCAGCACGAAGGTCAATTCACTCGCTGCTGCTGCCGCACTTCCTCACTTCAGCTTTCTGACAGCGAGTTTCTACGATGATCGAGTTAGGTGTGTTCATGTTTGCTTGCGAATGGATGACACCATGCTTGTTAATTTAGTGAGTAAGCAAATGTCTACAAGTTCATACGGCCGATAAAGCTACTATCCTACTTCGTATAGACCGTTTCATCGGGCGAGGAGGATAGGGCGCGCGGAGAGCCTTTCCTCCTTTCTGGCTTGGGCGATCCGGCGCGGCGCTGCTTGAAAGTATTGCTGTCGCGTGCTGCGGAACGATTTCGAGTTGTTTTAGATGGTACTTTGTGAAACTTAAGCCATGTCCATTCATATAAGGTCATCAAGGAAGCCTTTCGGTGCATAGGTAAGTACAGTAGGCGGAAATATCTCTTGGGGGCGCAAAAATGTGACGCGCTTTATCAGCCGCGGTGTACGCACAATATCAGTCGCGATGTGTGTATGTGCTGTGAACTCTTTTGCTTATATCGGTTTTAATTCAACAAAGAAAACCGGTGTCTCTGTATTAGCAGCATGAAATGGTAAATCTGCTCACTATCTGATCGCTTGGCGTAGGGAGCAAAACCTAAAGCATAAGAGCGCATGCTCATGCACGGCCAACCTAAGGCAACCACGAAACATCTAAGCGGCAGGCGCTATCAAACATTTGTGATGCACCGGCATCGTTCTCGCGCATTTAAAGTCTAGTAGGCTTCAAATTACCACATGTCTACGCTAGCATTTCCTGCATGAGGCCGACGGCGCTGCTCAACACAGCGATCACTGCGGTTGATGAACCAGCACGATACATATGTAAGCTGTGCGCTTCGGCATTGTCTTTTTGGCCTGCATACAGCCATAACATATGAGAGGGATCGCATAAAAAGAATGCGATGCCAACATTTCCGTAATACGTGTTAGTGCATCGTAGAGAACGGAACGAACACAACCGAAAAAAAAAATTCGGTTATCATCCTCTTTCTCGAAGAAGCAAGAGAAAACTGGCTAATGCCACGATAGGACCTCGCATACTCACTTCGCACAACGTTTATAAATATGAAACCGCTGATGCCGTATGCTTGGACCATGCGGTATATAGAACAAAGATATATGTAATCCAGCACCTACCACTGCTTAGGACGCTCGCGCAATTCGTATACAGTCCCTTTGCTGGAGAAGCTTAGTTCAGACTGTAAGGTATGCTGCTATCACTTGTCAAAACTATTTTATTCAGGGGCGGAAACCTCATCCATGGAACCAAGTAGTCACGCAATGTAACCTGCAGCGAACAGTTTGAACGCATGTCATAGTATAACATCACAACTCATATTGTAGCAGAACGGTACCGGCGCTGTTACGATCGTCGTGTATGTTTCATGGCTCGTAAACCGCAGCTTAGAAATAGAGGATAATACTGCGATATGGTCACACTAGTGGTTGGAACATACAGAAATACACAACTGATCTCCGAGGCTGATTGTAGGCTCAAGTATGCGCGCACACATCGCGCTGCGTGTTCCGTTTACCTCAACGCCAGCAGAAATTCCGGCCATGATGCCTTAAACCACTTCAGCACGTCTCACAGAACCGTTTACCACGTAGAAGACGCACGTCATACTAAACAGACCGCACGACCGCGAAAACAAACACCGTAACCTACCGCCGAGCGTATACCTGCCATGCATAAGACCGCTTTCACCCAAGCCAGTATGGCGCTGCTCATAGGCGGCGCTACTGCGTTCACAATATGGCGGCACCTACGAAAAAACGGTCTATAGCTGTCCAATAATTTGCTATCAAAATCGATGCTTCACCTTCCGGGCGAAACTGCGACTTTTTCTAAACATAGAACAGAACTGGAGAAGTAGCATTTTCTTCTGTCTTATAATGCAATACAATTATCTTTTTATTGAGAGGTTGAGTACTAGTGACATAATTATTATAGGTGGCTACGTCATTGGGCTAGTACTTGAATGTCCCAGATGAGTTGCAAATCGTGTCCTGCATTTACCTGAAGTTTTTATTACTAAAACTCTGTTCGCAATAATATTGATGCCTTAGACATTCTCGAGCATCAATCTGTCAATTTTGCGTGTCTTAATATTTGCCTTTAGTGTCCCTTTAGGAGGCTGCCGACCCTGAAGAACAGATAGCTTGTCAGTGCTTACCGACTTCTGATTGTAACTCAAATGTAGAATACTGTATAGTTAAATGAACACCAAAGTTGTAGTATATATTTGTACTTGCATTTCTTCCTTTTTGTCTTGCTTGCAATTTATTTTTGTCCTTACAGCTTTACATCTACTCTGAGGCACTTCGTCCATCTTTAGTTTCTTTTTCACCAGTACCTTTTATTTTGTTTATTCAATTAGACTGAAAGAGTAGAGAACAATTACATCCAGCCTATTATACACATCTGAAAAACTGATCTTTTTTTCTTTTTCTTTATAAGACAATATTACACCCTTCAAGAGTGGCCCTTCTTTTTCTTTTTCTTTGGTGGAGGCCCTCCACACTTCTGAGAGTCACCAAAGCCAGCAGCCTTTGCTGCTGCCTCTTCCACTCCAGGTGCTTTGCAGGCCTCCACGAGCCACTTGTCTTTCTCAGGCAATTCATCAACAGACTTCGAGAACACAATGGCTCGATCCACCTTTCGCCTGGTTTCTGTAGAATGAATAAAAGGAAACCAGTAAAAAAAGACATAAACACACTACTCTTACTCAAATGTAGATTGACACACCATAAAACATCACAGATCCCACACACTGAAGGAAGCTGAGTTAATGTGAAGTGTTTTCCATACAACAGATGTGATGATAACTTTCAAAGCTTCTATTTGCGTGCACTTCACTGCTGCTGTTGGGATTCACAAAGAGGCCATTAAAGCTGACCGATGCAGACCCTCACAGCACCCAATTTTACACAGCATAATTGCAAGTGAACCTCCCCAGTGCTGCATGCAGTAGAGCACATGTCATCTTGAGTATAATTCACGACACATAAGCGTAGAACGATAGAAAGCTGAGCTAGTCGGTAAGGATTCATCATGCGTTCGTGTTGTCCACTTCTCTTCTCTTGTGTCCTGTCTGCACGCCTCACCTTTTTGCATAATGAACACATAAGCGTAATGATAAAGAGGGCAAACCTTTGATGAGTCTAGCTCACTAAGCTAGACTCATCACCTGCTCTCCACGAGAGAGAACTCTTTATGGCAAACGATGGTGATGTTGCGAAATGTGTTCCTAACAATAGTAAAAAATAACTGAAGCTGTGAAATGCACTAGCTGGCCCACAAAAAAAAAGATGTGCATGCAACGTACCATCATTTCAACAGTGAAAGAAAGACGATTCGTGTGGGGACGTACAAAGAGCATGCCGAAGCCTGTCTTGGCAAGAAGCCCTCGACTTTGTGGCTGCTGTTATAGAAGAGACAACTGCACACTCGTTTAAGAGTTCTGCCATCTCACACATTCTCAATACTACTGAGGATGTTGAGCTACAAGACCAGCTCTCTAACTTTGGCACTGTGGCATCCAAATTCATGATAATGTACACAGAATACCTTGATTCGAATTTTGGTTTTAAGATGGAGAGGTCTTTTGACAGAGTGATTAGAAGGCATGCCCATAAATAAAGCTCTTCAATTACAGTGCAGCGCCTTTGTTTTTATTTCTGGATAAAAATTTAGTGGCCACCACCTTAAGGGCAACCCTGAACAAGCATATAGTGTTTAGACCGTTCGAGGGTCAAAGACGTAAATATACGGCACTGCAAACAAATCCCAAATGGTTGCTGCCGTATATTTACAATGCTATCTGCATGTTTGAAAAATGCCACAATTTTTCAACGCTGTGTTGCCCAGCAAGTGTTGTCACCTTGTGTAGATACAAGACATTCATTTTTTAGCTCAGTAGTCTCTTGGTTTTAATTCCACGGCTTGCTTACCCCGGCTCTGCGGTTAGTTTTGGTTTTGTCTTGCAGGTTGTTTCCTTTTGTCATGCTCGCAATGACTGATGTCCATGTGCTTTCTTACCTTTCAAAGGGTCACCAATAGGTGGTCGCTCATTTATTTTTCACAGCGATGCGATTACATTTGTTCCCAGACAGGCCCTGGTATTACCAATGATGCTGCCGTATGCGGATGATGCTGTCATGCCTGCGTTTCTTTTCTTGAGGCTCTTGAAAACTGCTTGCCTCTCTATGGCAATGGGGCAAAGGATTACAGCAAGTTTCTGACTTGTTTGGTTTTTCTGATGGGTGCACAATGATAGAGTTTTCTCGAGTGTGCTCACCTAAACGGTTCAATTGTGCTATGGACGTGTGTGCCAGTTGCTCTTGTGCAACTGAGTAGAGCAATGATTCCTTCGATGTGGACTACTACCGTCCAAGTGCTGAATCAGAATATATGCATTCCAGTGCATCTGCTTTTTATTCTAAGTATGTATGCAAGCCCATCTGTATTCATTAGTAAAGAATGCATGTTTCCCTACAAAAAATATATTTTTTTGTCCCTTTATGCTCACTCTAAAAGAATTGTGGTAAATTTTTTTTCGAAATAGGTCACTCTGAAGATTTTAAATCTGCAATAAAATAAATCTACAATCAGGACACTCCCTAATGCAAAATTTGAACACAGCTCTATACGTATTTTTCATTTTGCGTGTCAATATTTTGTATTGTGATTATATAGGTACACGGTTTATATTACAAAGAGAATGCTGTCAGTAGCGTGCTTTGTTTCCATACAAATGATGTTCGCTACTCTGGCGCCATATCATAGCCATCGCCACCGCACAGCTCGTCTTGGTGGCACTATGCTTTTCCCCCAATGATGAGAGTGGCCTTTCTTTGTGGGGAAATCGTGCCACCAGTGTCAGTGATGACAACACCCAAGGAAGCGTCACATCGAGCCTTGCTCATAGCTACTCGCCATCACCCCTTGCGGGAGCAGTGGTCCCCGTCATACACGCTGGTACTGTGGACTGACCTCAGCCATTGACGCTGTCGGTGAGCATAGCCCTTGCCACCTCAGGCCACCCTGCCCTGCCTCTAGGCTATTACCCTTCAGATGCTCCTTCACTTCCCGCCTCATGCTTTCACTGTACCCTCCTCCTCCGCTTCCCTCCTCACATGCTCTTCTTTCGTTTTGCGCTGCACTGAACGTTTGCTTTCATTTGTTTGTTTGTTTGCGAACGTTTGTTTCATTTCAAGTTTGTTTTTCACTTGGTCAGGCCGAGGAACGATGCCAACGCTCAAAGCATAAATGGGTGCCTAAGAGATGCGCTCTAAATATCAACCCCGAAAAGGTTAAGTCTGGTATATGAAATTATAGGGCTGGCTTAAGTTCAACGGTCTAATTTTGTCATAACCTTCACAGCCTTCACACCATCTGACAGCCGCATGAAGGTGGCAGCAGATGACAATGTGCGATGGCAATGACAACAGAATATTTTGTATGAGACAGCAATTCAGATCAGTGATACAAATCACTTGGTAACAGCATAAAAATTCACTTCGAGCTCCACCTATAAAACAGCAATGCACCTGCCCTCTGTACCTCCGTGCTCCAAGCGTAGGTCCCAAAAGATGCTGATATTCACACAAGTTCACATCTGCCATGACGTTGAATTCTGGGGTTTTACACGCCAAAACCACGATTTAATTATGAAGCACATCGCAGTGGAGGACTTCAGATTAATTTTGACCATCAGGGAATGTCTGCCATGACGTCACAGAAATGAGCAAGCCTAATTGGACATTGTATCGATACAAATTCTGTTTGAGTTGCACAACAATGCAGACTAGAACCTCGTTGATAAGATCTTGTCACATACGATTTCCCTATGCCAACGTTTGTGATCGAGAATAAAAAAAATGACCCAGCAGAGATATGCTTATATTTTACCGGTTCATAGATTTTTGGAAAACACGATTTTTCGGCATCAATGTTCAGCACATTGTGAAACTGTGATCATACAATACATATCCTGGCCGCTAGATCGGGCCTCTCATTTAACCCCCTTTCTTCTCGTTCTTACATAACAGGGGTCTCAAATCCGGCAACACTGATGCCTTCAGGTAGCATGTGCAGGTTTATTGACCAGTTGCCTTCACCCAGAAAGATCACGTACTCATGACGGCTGTGGCAGAAAGGATATTCCACATCCGTCGCCAAGGTTTGTGGGTGGTGGCACTGCCTAACACTCCCAAGGTTACTTCTAGTAGAAACACATAAATACCCAAGAAAGTGGATGGAGAAACGGCGCCGCAGTAGCTCAATTGGTTAGAGCATCGCACGCGTAATGTGAAGACGTGGGATCGTTCCCCACCTGCAGCAAGTTGTTTCCTCATCCACTTTCATTGCCATGAATTTATAATTTCTTTAATTCAATTCGCAAGTAGAAGTAATTTCCCCTATGTTGTCGTTGGTGTCTTTGTTGGCTTCTCATGATATGATCTGTATATCAGGCACATCATAGGGGGGGAGGCTCTGCATTATATTTGACCATGTAAGGTACTTTAAAGCTCACGCAATGCACTGTACACAAGTAGTTTTTCATTTCGCTTCCATCAGAATGTGGTCACCATGGCCGGGATCAAACTCACAACTTCGAGCCCAGCAGCACAACACCAAAGATAACAGGCTTTTGAATCTGGCAATCAGATGAACAATGAAATCTGCAGTTTACCTTCAGGGAACATAAATTTATCTTTACTTAATCTTCACCATTGTCAATCTTAACAGCTGTTTATCGCTGTGGGCCACAACGTGTTGCCCTCCTTGCAATCTATTGACTCTGATAGCCCCTGTTTTTCAAACCACTATGCTATAATAGCAAACTGGACAGTGGCCAATTTTTAGGCTGACAGTTCTCCAGTTAGCCTTGTGACACATGCAAGTCTCTGGAGTTCCAAGAACACGAGACACAACTCTGTTTCTGCTAGCTTAGCATGTAAAGTAACTTTTGTCTTTTGAATGAGCTTGTGTCACCAAAGCCTGAAAGTGGCATGTCATCATCATCATCCAATGCAAAAACCTGTTTCACCGCCATCTTGCGAGGGCAATGGCGATGATTCCAGCTGTCATGGTAAAGTGTTGCCAAAATTGTGAATGCAGTTTCAGTTTCATATCCAATTTTAATTAGCAGAAAAGTATTGCACCACTTTTCTAGAGATTTTCTAGGGAAAAAAGGTGGACATTTGCATTGGATGAATATGACAATCACTTATTGTAAAATGCCATATCTGCTTCAAAGTGCCCCCAAAATCAGTGTTTCAGTTAGAGACAACGTGCCTTTGATGCATTCGCTGTTGTCTACTGCTGCCGAGACAGATATTGCAATCAATGGGGTTACAATTCAGGCCAGGCACTTGCATGTCGACCAGTGAAGTGTGCATTATATGCCGAAGGCCAGTTTCAGGATCAAAGTACTGATGGCTCATACAAATGTGAGAGAACTAACCCGCACCTTCCATTGGGGCGAATTATTCACTGAAGTCAAAATAATGAAAGCCTGCTGTATCACAACCAAGTTGCCCAGTACAGTGGGTTTCATGTTAAAAAGATGGTCAAGCCAAGTTATTTTCATTGTGACAAAAACAGTATTTACCTGCATGCATAATGACACTTCGGCAGTTGCCGAAGACAGCCTCTCGTGTTGTGCACTCAGAAAGCCCATACAGGAAACCGCTATGAATGATGTCAAGGCCCCACTCTTGAAAGCACAGATAAAGCCTCATCGAAGAACACTGCTCTCAAGAAAGTCCAGCAAAAGGTCAGACACCTGAATTAAGCCTAAAATAAATGAGCCACTACTGCAGTAACAATGGAATGTATCATGAACAAGAGCACCATAAGCCACAGGTGCTACAACTAAGTTTCTTAGAATTGAAAGTGTGATAATATGCAAAAAACTGCCATCCAAATAACCCTAGCAGAATGGGAAAAAGTACCCTTTTCAATGTCTTAAATTAAAATTAAATTATTGCATTAAATTCCCCGAAGCAATGTACAAGTTATGAGAAATGCCACAGTGGGAGGTTCCATAATATTTACTGCCTTGAGTTTTTTAATGAGCTCACACATGGTACAAGTGTTTTTGCATTCCAACACCTTCAGAGTATGCCTGCCATGACCAGGAGCTGTACTTGGTTTGGTCCGGTGTTTCGGTCCTTTCATGCGCACATGTGTTGTGTATCGTATGCGCAGAGCCAAAAAGTTGCACGTAATAGAAACGCACACTTTGATAAAAGTATGGCAATACCATTTGGGAGCCCTATGTAATCGGCAATGTTTTTCATTTGGCGTGGCTAAGCTTGACTTGGCTCAGTTACTGCTGTGCAGCTGTGCCAACTTGCCTAAGCATAAATCTTTAGAGCAACTTTTTATTATTAAAAAATATTACTTCAAAGATAAACCCATATTAAATGCAAGTTTTGTTAGATTCTTCTTTCCCCCCAAGATCATGATGATCATTTTCAAATAACATTTGTTTTCACCATGTGACATCCACAGAGGGAAAATGACATTAAGTCCACTTAAATTCATTCAATGGAAATGACATTTCATTTGCTGTATGACAGGGGTTTTAACCACATAATTAAAAACCAAGCAACAGGGTTGTATGTGATCTAATGAGCAATAGAAGGATACAGGTTGGCAGCATCATTCGGTCCTCTCAGTTCCTGAGGCTGGAGCAGAAAAAGATGTCAAAAAGGAAAAGGGGAAGGGTTGGGGCAGAAGGCAGGTGAGAACAAAGGTGAAAACAATTGGCGGGACCAATTTACTACACAATTTGATTATTGTGTTGCATGTTTTTATATCATTATGAGGATTGCCACTTGGTCGCGGAATCTCCACTGAAGCCCTTTAAATAAGGGGCAGATTGCCAGCAATATCACTCATTTTGCCAACATTAGCATCAGTATTGCCGCTACGGCAGTCTAGTTATGTTGATATTGCACATATATTATGGTGATGGGCTTACACTTACAATGCAATAACAGCTTTATATTGTGAGCTCCTCTAGCACACAAGTGAAATCGGTATTTTTAAAATTGATAACACACAGAATCAGACAAGAACAAGCAAAAGTTTCGCAGCCATTCCACTCCGTGAAAGTGGGCTACCAGCGGAGCTGTAAAAAAGACAAAGCACACCACTGAATGTAAAGGTTTACTTATTTCGGGGCTTTTCCCTTCCACATCTGTAGAATACTCTGTGAACATGCAAAATCACCACCAATAGCGGCTCAACCTGTTGAGGTGTCCAAATTGAAATGCGCTAAGCATCTCAAGACACTGGCCTGCCTGCAAGAAATTCATAAAGGTGTTCTATGTCGCTTGTCGATGCACGCGTCCATGGCATTATGATTTCAATGTCAGGCTTCTGTGCTAGGGGTCCTGTGTTCGAATCCTGTCGGCGAATGATTTGGACGATTTAAATCATCATCATCATCATCAGCCTGGTTACGCCCCTTCAGGGCAAAGGCCTCTCCCATACTTCTCCAACAACCCCGGTCATGTACTAATTGTGGCCATGTCGTCCCTGCAAATTTCTTAATCTCATCCGCCCACCTAACTTTCTGCCGCCCCCTGCTACGCTTCCCTTCCCCTTGGAATCCAGTCCGTAACCCTTAATGACCATCGGTTATCTTCCCTTCTCATTACATGTCCTGCCCATGCCCAATTCTTTTTCTTGATTTCAACTAAGATGTCATTAACTCGAGTTTGTACCCTCACCCAATCTGCTCTTTTCTTATCCCTTAACGTTACACCCATCATTCTTCTTTCCATAGCTTGTTGCGTCGCCCTCAATTTAAGTAGAACCCTTTTCATAAGCCTCCAGGTTTCTGCCCCGTAGGTGAGTGCTGGTAAGACACAGCTATTATACATTTTTCTCTTGAGGGATAATGGCAACCTGCTGTTCATCATCTGAGAATACCTGCCAAACGCACCCCAGCCCATTCTTATTCTTCTGATTATTTCCGTCTCATGATCTGGATCCGCCGTCACTACCTGCCCTAAGTAGATGTATTCCCTTACCACTTCCTGTGCCTCGCTAGCTATTGTAAATTGCTGTTCTCATCCGAGACTGTTAAACATTACTTTAGCTTCACCGTTTAACATGGCTGTCTTGCGGCGAAGCTAACTTGAAAGGCAAATACTGCGAAGTGAATTAACGGCATGTTTTGCCATTATTTTCTGGTCATGGTTTAATTCGTCCCGCTGGATAATTCGACCAGCTTCGTCAGTCCCATCAGGATCAAACTAATGGAAGTCGACTGTACATTCAAATCGCGCATAGGCAAACTTCATTATATTGAGAGTCAAAATACATGATGTTCCACGGACAAGCAGTCATAAAAATTAAATTATGAAATTTTACACACCAAAACCATGATTTCATTATGAGGCAAGTCGTGGTGGGGGACTCCGGAAATTTGGACCACCTGGGGTTCTTTAATGTGCACCTAAGTCTACTAAGTACACGGGTGTTTTTGCATTTCGGCCACACCAATATGCAGCAGCCATGGCCAGGATTCGATCCCACAACATTGTGCATAGCAGCCCAACACCACAGCCACTAAGCAACCACGGCAGGTGACAAGCAGTAATAAAATATTTGGTTATATCAAGAATTTCGCTACACAGTCGAACCTGTTCATAACAAACTCGATAGTTCGGAAAAAATTGATCGTTATATCACTAGTTCGTTATATAAGGATTTGGCCTTAAAGAATGCTCAAAATTTAACTACACTGAAGATAACGTCAGCAGTTGCAATTCAGCAGCACTTCAGTCCGAAAACCAGATTTTTCAGTGCAATTTTTGTTCCCAGTGCATTTCCAAATCTAGCTGCAAACTTCAGTTAGACATGTACATCTAAAAAATGAAATGCGACTTGTGCAGCTCTTTCAAAACGGCACCCGATTCTGATTACCTGTCATTTCAAAATTGCAAGCGCAGCTGGCATTTTTTTATTTGAAAGCCTGTGACATATCTTACTACAAGTGGGACATGACAGCATTCTGCACACGAGAGCGAAGCATTCTAGTGGGTCAGAAGTGTAAACTTCAGAAACTAATGTGGAATGTCATCATTCTGCAAAGGTCTTGGACATCATGGTCGAGGCATTACGACTGCACGTCAGCCACACAAGAGCTGTAAAATCATGCTATCTATGTCTCTTCAGGCAGGAAAAAAGAAAAGTTGAAAAGATCAAACGTCACCGTGAACTGTTGTCACCGATCCACAAAATGTAAATGAAGTGCGCTCAACTGTGATCGCCTGATAACGGCATAGTAATTGCCGACTCCTCGCAACATTGCAGGATGGCAATGCGTGGTGCAGCATTCTCGCTAACTTGGGTCATGTCGACAGGAACCCTTGAGCAGCCATTGCTCCCATGGCGGAAAGACATAGATGATCGCTCCAAGTCATTGAAACAGGCGTAATGCACATGGTGCCTGTAACGGACAACTGTGCAAGAACGAGTGACGTCCCATATCACAATGGCGTATGTGCCAGCACACGCTCTACGCCACGCTGTCCATAGTGTACACGCACGCCTCCGCCCTGGAGGCACGCCTTGAAAATGTGCAACCATGTGTGACCTTCTTCGCGGCTTCTGAAATCTGCATCAGGCGGTCGCGCACTGATCTTGATGGCTGTATCATCATTACAGTTGGACTGGAGCAGGGTGCACGCTGCAATGCACCCAGCTTGGTCGCGCTGTCCATGCTTTGGCGCTTCACACGTGCCCTCTTTTTACTATGATAGGGTTCGAAGCGTTCATTGTAGCAGTATGGCGATCTTAAAAACGTCTATTATATCTGGAAGTAGTTTCTATAGGGAGGGTCAGAAAATCGTAAATGCACAGAAATGTGCTGATTATAACCGATAGATTGTTGTATCTGGGATCGTTACAAGTAGGTTTGACTGAAGTTTGTTATATTGAGTTTAATTGTGTACAAAATATTGGAGGAGTGCACACAGCCCATATGTTACAGTACCGTACTTACTCGATTCTAAGGTGCCCTCGATTGTAATGTGTACCTGTTTTCCGTGACCAAAAAATAAAAAAATGATAACCTCGATTGTAACGCGCACCCATTTTCCATGACCACACACACAAAAAGAAGAAAAAGAGTACAATACCGCGCACCTCATGCTTTCATATAGACTATTTTCTCTCATTTGGAAAAAACAGATTTATTCCCAATACACTAAAGCTGCGATAAATAAAAACACAAATGGAAGCGGCGTACATTACCGCCAAGATTTCCACTGCGTCAGTACGAGCCGCGAGGCAAGATTTTCACTGCGTCGGTAAGAGGCAATAGATATCACTCGTCGTCGCTGTCAGACAACTCCTTATGGCTATCAACAGACCAAAGCATTTCATCCTCAGTGCTGTCCATATTCGAAATCCCGCACTTATTAAAGGCCTTGTTGACCATGGCAAATGGGATTGTGCACCATGTATCTTTCATCCATCCAGCAAAGTCCTGCAGCGAGGCACCCTTCATTTTATTGGTGGGCATGAATTCGTGGCAGCCACTGACAAGCCATTCAGTGTAGAGCGCCCGAATTCTATCTTTCACTGGCTTGTTCAAACAAACATCGAGTGACTGGAGCTGCGATGTCATGCCACCGGGTATCACTAAAAGGTTAGTGTTGCATGCAGCCAGCTTGTCCTTGATGCACTGGTCAAGGTGGCACTTGAACACGTCGAGCACAAGCATCCCACGCAGACCCAAACTGCCACCGGGTCTCTTCTGCCAAACGTTATCAATCCAGTCAGCGACCAAGTCCGTGGTAATTTTCATTTGCACACACAATCACACCACTCGGAAACACAATTCCTTTATGCAGCGTCTTCCATCTGAAGATAAGATACAGAGGCGGCTTGTGCCCATCCGCAGGGCAACAAAGCATTGCGATGACTCCAGTTTTTTTGTGGCTGTAAGACAAAACACGGACTTGCTTCGCCCTCTTGTTTCAACGGTTGTGGTGGCAGGCACGTCAAAGCAGAGCAGTGTCTGATAAGCATTTCCAATCTGTCTGAATTGGTAACCGTTTCTATGGCGCAACTTCAAAACATACCGCTGAAAACTATGCAATTTCTCTCCATATTCTTCAGGCAATTTTTGGCATATCCTATTAAAAGAAAAGCCTTTTCTTTTAATAAAATTTGGCAGCCACCACCTGCTCACTTTGAAGTCACTCCGCATTAGCCCTTTCAGTAGGGCTAACTGCATTGCCCGTACTTTGAGCAGATCGGTCGTCACAGGCCACTGTGCCGCTCGCTGCTCTTGCACGTATTCCGCGAGCAGCTTTTCTGTTTCGGCGAAGTGGCCCTGCTTTGGTCCACTGAAACCCTTCCTTGTTGCTTTGCTGGTGAAAATATATTCTCCTTCTGTTTGCGCCAGTCCTGCACGTAACTTTCGGGAACTCCAAACGCCCGTTATGCGGCCTGATTTCCGTCCATCTTTGCGCACATGATAACTTTCTTTATAAATGAGGCATCATGGTGGACTCGGCGTGTCTTCGCAGTCGGCGCTTCCATGCTGATTTAATAAATGCGGAAAATGAGAAGACAGGCGGTAGACTAGGTTACACCAGCGCCTGGTTACACGTACAACATGGAGGTATGCATATGGAGGAAGCTACGGCAGCTAGGATAGAAGCGCATACGAGGTGGCCATTTTTCTAATGCCGATGGCGATATGGTAATGCAGATTTAGGGTCGTACCCGATTTTAACGCGGATGCAATTTTTTGACCCATTTTACTGGAAAAAAGGTGTGCACTAGATTTGAGTAAATACGGCATTTGCCACTTACCAACCATGCTCCACTTGTTATGATGATCCCCTGCAGAAGTAAGAACTCACATGAAGCACCATGTCACAAACGGCAAAGTAACACCAAGAAAGCAAACTACAATAACGTACAATTACA
This sequence comes from Dermacentor albipictus, assembly GCF_038994185.2. NCBI lineage: Eukaryota > Metazoa > Arthropoda > Arachnida > Ixodida > Ixodidae > Dermacentor > Dermacentor albipictus. The sequence goes on from NC_091821.1 coordinate 401,509,741, forward strand.
AAGAATATGAAATTATCTGAAATATGTGTTGTGACTTCTTATAAGTACTTAAGTATTAACTTGTCCAGTAAACTCGGTTGGTCCTCACACATTTGCAGCATCAGCAATGATGCCAATCGTGCACTATGCTATTTGCGCCATAATCTACGTCTTGTTTCCCTTTCAGTAAAACTACTTGCACATTTAACACCTGCTCGACCCAAACTGGGATACGCATGCGCAGTGTGGGACCCATACCAATATAACCTGGCAACAGCACTAAAATTTATATAGAATCGCACAGCAATGTTCATTCACTCTGACTACTCTTACCACACTATCAGCACTAAACTTATATAATCTCTGAACCTTCCAACCCTCGAGCACAGCCGTAAAACAGCAAGACTGTATCTCTTTTACAAGTTTTATCACTCGCTGCTTCACCAGACTGACATCACGACTGTGCATCACACTTACTCTCGTCATAGCCATTCAAAGGCTGTTTGTCCTCCTCCAGCTCGCACCACTGCTCATCTTAACTCTTTCTTCGTTCAAACAGCGAAAGATTGGAATCATCTACTTGCTGAAGCGGTGCACCACTCCAGTCATTCATCGTTCAAGGCATTCATTGAAAATATAACCGAGATATGCCCACCCCTCATGTAAAACCCCAAATGGGGTATTTGAGGTACGAATAAATAAATAAATAAATAAATCACAGCTGTTGGAATTACGGTGGTGTAAAACGACAACTGCTTGTACCAATTCGCAAGTGTATGTATTATAACTTCTTGGAGAGCTACAAGTATATGAATAAAGGACATTGTACTAAAGTAAAAGCTGTAGTAAATAGGCACTTCTGTTTCTCTTGCCACTGCAGCTAAGTTCTCAGTGCAAAGCAATTTACAGGCTGCAGGTGCCTCTACCAAGCAGTTTACATTAGACCTCGTAGAAGGAATGGAATGAGCATTGCCCTTCAAATGAAGGTCTACTGAAAACGTGATGGTTATGTACAGCGTCAAGCACATAAGGAACAACACGATGAAGCAACTAAAATGATAACAGGAAGTCTGAAACGCAAACCGGAACATGCATACTTAGGTGAAATCATGATGGCCGAATTCACCGTTTGTTAGATCGACAGATGTTAGACCGACGGCTGAATTGAACATGGACACACACACTTTCTGACATAAAACACTTATCTTACAAGCCCACTGACCTATGTGCCTCATAAGAATGAATGTGTTGGCAAAATTTCTTGCCCGACCGCATAAGCAACACTGACTTGATAAATGGGAGCTATGTGCAACTACCACTGAATTAAAATGTCCTTTGACGTAAACACTTGCGCAACAGTCTGACCAACGTTAAGTTTTACCACAAGACAGTTGAACTTCATAAACAGTGCCTGTACGACAGCGTATAAGCAGGTGGTGTTTTATTGAGCAACTGCTGCTTATAATACCTGAATAAGTTGGCTTTTTTTTTACTAATTTGGATCCTTTTCTAAAGTGCAATTCCAACCAGCTACTGCATATCTTTTGTAAAGACCATAGCTGATGAAAATAGGGTGTCTACCTAGTTGACATTTTCAAATTCCCTGAGTTTTCTAGGTTTTCCCTGATGCAAAATTCCTCGAGTGATGCAAAACTTTGCTTTATGTCTAGACGAGCTGACACCATGTCGCCCAATGCTGCCATTCTCTAATAAACATGTAAAAAAAAGCGACTTAATCCAGTTTAAATAGTAAGGAGTAGCATTTGTTATATTCAAAATTAAATCAGATAGGAGGGGTTAGTAAAATGCACAGTGAATAAAATATATTTGAAAAGAAAGGCAAAGCTAATTGCAAATCGAGTCAAACATTCTCAAATAGGAATTAAAAGGAGATTTATACAGAAACAGATGTTTCCAAACATGAGCTATTTTTGTCGATTGATAGCAAGCTCAATGGTATGATGCCTGAACTTTGTCACAAGTGAGATTCTCTCTCAACAGCTGGTGTGTCAACCTCAACCGTCTTGACATACTCTCAGGCTGCACACAATGCCTCAGTGTTGCGTTTCACTGCTTTAAAGGGTTTATCTTGGTTTGGATGAGGGATACCTGCATTTCAGTATCAGCAAGCACTTCGTTTTTTGAGCTGAAGCTTCTTGAAAGAAGCAGCGGCACGCTTCCTTTCCTGTTCATTCCTCAATGCGTAGGTTCTTTCTGTTCTCATTCTCCTTCCACCACACGTTTGCCCCACAGACCATTTGAAGCATCTTATTCATCAGTTGTACAGTCAACGCCTGATTTTTCAGACTCTAAAAGGGCAGCGAAAACATCCGTAAAATCGTGCAGTTCAAAAAAATGAATGCATGGCTCAAACTGCCACAAGCACACCTGAAAAGGGCTACCAGTACACTTAATAGGCATATCAGTGCCCGTACTGTGACAGGAGATGGCGGATGGACGCATGTATAATTAAGGAATAGATACTGTGTCCCATGATAATTGCCCCTTCCCACACTTGTTATGCTTCACCACAGTACTTTCGCGTATGCTTCACCGCGTAACATTCTTGTGTTGAGCCGAAGCTGACTTTCGAGAACCAGCATTATGCAACACATCGTGAGCTTCGAAGCCAATCGCGAGGACCACAAAGACGGAGTCGGTGCCATTGCTTACAGCGCCGAATCTTTTCAATGAAAAACAAGGCGCCGAACGGCAAGATGCTTAATAGCAAATGTTGAAGCAGCTAGGCCTAGCATTTACTGCAGCAGCAAGGTAATCAAAACGGCGACAGTGGTGGCTTTGATTAATGCCATTTCGGACCTGCGGTCACAGCAAAAGGTCTGAAAAATTGGACGACGAAGGGTTCGTGAATTCAAAATTTCAGACATTCTTATACGTTGACTCTATTGGGTACAGGGTGGCGCCGCGAAGCCGTCCAAATTATTGGGCACCCGGAAAGTCCGTCGTTGACTGTACACTGCCAACTCCTCCAGCCGACGACAAGGCATTAAAATACCTATTTGTTACGATTCCTTTCTCTTATGCGAGCCAGCATTACCGCGACTTTCGTTCCCTTTCAATAAATTTACAGCTAATTTTCTCTGATAGAAGTACAAATTCCCTGAGTTTTCCCTGAGTAGTTCCAGACTATACAATATCCCTGAGAATTCCTGGTTTTCCCGGTTGGTAGACACGCTGCTAAAGAACAGACTGGTGGGCTAATTGGTATTGCACGACTTGAGGTGCAACAAAAGAGAGAATGTAGGACAACAGAACAAAACGAAAACACAGCCCTTGCGTGCATTCGCAAGCAACCGCATGTAATTCAACGTGTGTCTTCGTCCTCTTCTGTTGTCCTACTTGCTCTCTTGCGCTTCACCTCAAGTCGACCATAGCTGTCCAAGGGCCAAATTTTAATAGTGAGACTACTGTATATAAAGTTAACAAACATACAATCATTCCCAGATATATTAATCTCAGATATATCAAATTATTGCCTATATTGAACAGTTGTAACAGTTGAACAGTTGTAAAAGCACTGTACTATGTGCATATTGAACTTCCATTAATCGCCACATTCAATATATCGAACATTACGCCCCTAAAGTGCGGTTCCATTAATGGGATCACAATCACTTCTCACATCATCAGAAATATTCATGCCGATGAAATGGTACTGTTTTGCCAGATTCTAAAGGGCAACAGCAAAAATGAGCAAGGTGCGTCTCAAAATGTGAATGGCTCGTGCAGCAACGGTCTTATTTGCGCGCCATATTGGTGGATTTGCTTTAGTAGGCTTAACCGCAACCCAGCCGCATAATACGGTGGAGCATACTGACAGCAGAAAGGACCGCTGTGCAGTGAAGCGTACTACCTGCAGCCTGTTTGTTATTGGAAACAGGATCGCCACACTGTTTTAAGAACGCAAAAGAAGCCTCCCTGTCTGATACATGTGCTTCACATGAAAGTGTGGATGGTACCCAATCTTTTCACGGAGTGGCTCTGGGTATGGTATGCCGAACTGGAGATGTCACCGCCACTGAATTAGTCTAGTGAAGTTTCCATGAGCGGCATTTTAGGTTTCTGCAAGCGGTCAGAAAGAATCTGACACCAACCCCTATTTGTACAAATTTTTACATTAGTTTGCACTTAACAAAAGCCCTGAATGCCCCTTCCAGCCTTCATGGAAAGACTACCACAGCAGCGGTGCGCAAGGCTCATCGCTGTGCGCTTTGTGGTCACAGAGTTCGTGCTGAAAGCAATTCATTTGTCTTCACAGTGGGAATGGACTCGGGTGTCCTGCAGTTCTGCAGGCTGAAAGCCACTTGCGAATCTAACAGCATGTGCCTGTGTTGTCCACTTCTCTACTCTTGTGCCCTGTCTGCATGCCTCACCTCTTTTTTGCATAATGCCTGATTAACTCGTTGCTAACGTGTAATGATCAGCCATTGAAAAGGTGCATTGTAGAAGAGATGCGGCTGAGCATGCCTATGCGCTATTCACAGTGCAGGTGCGTTGATGGCAGCATGGCGCGCATAGGCTGGTTTGCTTCTGCTCTGCGTTCATTTCTACCTCATCCTGAATAAAAATGCGCAACAAGCAATTTGACGCATGCAAAGCGCACTGCGTCAAGGCTTACTGCTGCGACACGAGCTTTCAGGGTTAGCACTACGATCAGTTAATCAAATGTTCTGCAGTGCGAATGATTTGCAAGATTCATCTGCAAAATACAAAGAATAATAAACTTTTGCATTCGACGTGGCCTTGTAGTTACAAATCATTAAATTCCCGCTTATCACGATTTCAGGAGTCTTGTCTGAGATGTGAGGAGTTTTTAGATAAGCTTCAGAGAGGCATATTGCGTCTTTCAAATTATCTATATATAGAACTATTTTGCTATCTCCTTCGAGTTCAATATATCTGGGATAGACTGTATATATAATTTTGAAATTATTTGCCATCATGCGTACCCTAACTCCTAAGCACGCACATCATCAGCCTTACCTTGGCTGCACTATCTCCATGTGATATCACAACAGAACCTAAGATGTATATACTGGCGCAGCATACTGTGCTCCTCTCCAATCTGTTTGTTGTTTTAACGGTTGATAGACTGCTGGGCCAACCACATAGACTAAGCATCAAATCGTCATACAGCGTTTCCACTTTTCGTTGCTCAAACATGGCGGTGCGTTGTCTCCATCGGGCGGCCCAGCAGAACATCAAGCCTCAGAGATCGGAACGGCCTCCAAGCGCCCTGTGCGTTTGCACCTGAAGCCACATCAACATCATTCCAACGCCATGCCAGATCGTGTGCCAGAGAGCATTGTGGTGCTGTGCAAGCGAGGACTTGCGTCGTGCCGAAGCTCGGATAAAAAAGACGCCGGGTGCTCAGCATAGAAGAAAATTAGACATTGGCCGTGCTATCAAACGTGATACGAAGGAGTCGGCGCTGGCACGCGACAGGGATCTGCTGTTGACTACGGTGTGTGGCATTTGGAATGTGAAGAAGTTGCTCGGCAGCGCTGCTGCGACGGCGAAGAGATGTCGGCTACGAAGTTCGACTTTTCGCTATCGTTGCCAAAGTGTCAGATAGCGACAGTGATGAAGACGATTCGGAAAGTGACAGCAAGGGCGATTTATGCCCAATAGCGGCAGAAGCAGCGCGTTATGTCAGCCTCATGAATGCAATTGGTGCGATGAGAACAGGGGCGCGATAACGTAACTCTATTCCAAACTCCAGCACCCGGCAATGAAAAAGGCGCCCCAGGACTTCTGCAGCACAAGTGCACGCGTGCACGGAGAATACGTAACGCCAACGAGGAATCTGCCATGCGAATGTTTGCCGAGAAGACGGGGCTGGCTGAAAAGTTGGCACGCAGCTTTAGTAAGTTTGAGGCCACTGTCGCCGTGCTAGACCACCGCGGCATCAAATGAAAATAACATTTTTGTCGCGCAAAGTGAATACATACTGCATGTTTTTTTCCCCTTTCATCGCACTCTCTCTGAGTTCCGTTTTCGACAGGTAAGTGGACGATCTCATGCTATTTCGGTTAAACAGTACTACCGTTTAGTACGTACTTTTTTCGAGCTCCGGCCAACTGCGGTTTAACGAGGTTTTACTGTGCATGGCAATTATGATGAATGAGGTAGCAATTGTAGCTAAACAAATGCTTCCCAAGGTTGTCATATATGGGGCAAGCACACTTATGTTTTTGAGAACATACGTGTGCATTTAAATTTACTCCTTTGTGAGATGCATCAAAGAATGTCGGACTCAAATGTGGGAAAGAAAAACACAGCCTTTGCACAAGAATGTATGATAGCTAATATTCCAAAGAACTAAAAGCTGACATGTCCAGCTTTTAGCAATAATGATCAGGACCTTTTCTGTCCTCGTTTTCATAATCATTATGAGGTGCATGAAAGATACAACAGTAAAACCTAAATTTGACCCTCGTTAATTCGTAAATTCAGACTTGTCCTCTGGTCTCGACAGGCGCATGCATTATTAAATGCAATAAAACTCTCGTTAATTAGATTTGGTCGCACATCGATTAATTCGGACAACTTTCGGAGCTCACCAAGTGAGGAGCGCCGCAAATTTGTGACGCAAAAGAGTGAAAACGGCGCTAGCATCCAACGGAAACAAAACAGTGGAGACCGTATTGCCATAGTCAGCGGAAATTGTACGTTAATGGTAGCAGCGCCAAAACGCTTCGTGCCTATTTGTGCCTTCAATGCCTTCATTCTTCTGTTTACTGCCGCGCATAACACTGCGTTGGCCACATCCTTTCATAACTGCGCAATTGCTATCCAAGATGGCATCGATAACAGCCATGGTTTCTTCTGCAGCGGTTGTGGAAAACAGTACTTTCGTTTTGACTTGCTATGTGTGTCAACCACGTACCAAAAAAAATGGCATAGTTGCTTAAAAGATATTGCGCGACATAAAAAACAACACGGACGTGAAAGAAGACGACACACCAAGCGCAAACTTTCAACTAAGTTTATTGTGCCACTGCGTCATTTTATACATGGCATGCACGTAGATCGCGCATGCGCTTACACGGAAATGAAGTGCGAAATCATGTAACATGGTTACGTGTCGTGTGATGCCGCGTCCAAGTAACGTAATTCCTTTTCTGTGAGAGCTAGAGACGGGAAGCTGACACACGCATCACCCAATTTTGCGATCATCTGTGCTTCAGATATCTCACGGATGAGCTGCGTGCTGCCACGGGAAACAATCGTACATTGATCCTCAAGAGGTTTGCACCCATGATCGCGACAGTGGATCGCCAAGAAACCGCCAGAGCCGTTTTTAACATTGTTGCTGTGCTCACGGAGCCGATCATTGAGGCAACGCCCAGTTTGTCCTATGTATTTCTTGCCACATGAAAGCGGAAGGCTGTACACCACCCGGTGTACACACTCGACAAACTTTTTTCGGTGATGCTTTCTGCATTTATCGGAAGGGACGGCATTTGGATCCGTCAGCCTGCAAAGCCTGCCGAGCTTGTCGGGAGCAGAAAAAACAACTCTTACATTCGCTCTTTGGGCAATCTTTTTCAAGTTGTGGGAAAACCCGTGCATGTAGGGTATGACACTAACTTTAGGGCGTGTGCCAGGAGGGGCATCGGCAACTGACTTTTGCGTACTGGATCGCGCTTCTCTTAAGATGCGTTCCGCGACAGACACTAGCACCACCCTGGGATATCCAGCCAAGGACAACCGTAAAGTTTGCGCTGGTTGCGCAATCATGTATGGCATAGTTGCCATACATGATTGCGTCGATAGCGACCGTGGTTTCGTCTGCAGTTGTAGTGAACAGTAGGTTTGTTCTCAGTGCATGCGTTGGCCGCATGCCTTCAGCACTGCAATGTTGCCATTCATAATCGCATCGATAGCGGCCATGGTTTCTTCCGCAGCAGTTACGTAAAGCAGTAGTTTCTTTTTGACTCGGTGCAAGGCTGTCGAAGACGAAGAGCACCGGCTACATCGCGGCGGAAGGACGATCTGTTGGCGATCAGCTCACTGGTGAGAAAACAATGTGGATGAGTGTGCGGATTATGCAAAATGTGTTGCAAATGAAGGCGTGAGCTGCGGCCATACTGAGAAAGAAGTCGCAAGGCCTCGATCACCACTGCGAGAGCCAATGAGTCCCGACATGAAGAGAGTTGCAGCTTCCATATTGCTTTTGTGCAAAACAGAAACAAGATTTGCTCATTCATTCACTAAATAAAAGCATGTTGATGTAGTTAACATTTGCTTGTTGTTTTTTGCATACCCTTGATAATTCGAAATTCGGTTAATTTTGCCATTTTTTTTGGTCACGCAAAATTCAAAATAATGAGGTTGTACTTATTACAAAGGATGACTAGGCCTAGTTAAAAAGCAACAAACAATTTCTGTATAATTGTTTCTAGAAATTTAGTCATTTTGCATAATAAGGTGATGCTCATGAATTGTAAATCTCAATGTAATCGCCGCAGACTCCACCAAACCTTCCCAAGAACCCACAAGGCCTTGTGCGTCAGAATTTGCCAAAGGGTGATCTAAGGCACCGATGCTCAAAACCAGAAGGCCCAGATTAAAATACTTGGGGCACAATAAAGTGTGTCTGTTTTTATGATAGTTTACTATGCCTTTATAGAGTGACACAAACTGGCATCCTTCAGTATTTACTCTGATTTCCAATCTGTAAAAAAGCTTATTAAAAACAAGTGCAGAACAGAACACATGTTTACCTTGCCTTTGCCTGCATGCATGAGAGTCTGGCAGTTAGCAATAGTGTTCCGCAGTGAAGACTCATCACGGATGCACGGAGCATACTGAATTTCGAAGAAGAGTCCCCGACCTGTAGCCTGCACAAAAAACAGACAAGAATCATGAACACAATTCCTTACAGAATTGATCTTATACTATAGAGAATCAGCTATACTACTCATTACACAAAATGTATGGTAAGGTAACTGTGCAGAATGTTATCTAAGAAAAGGTAGAAGTTCTCAGCCCCCCCCCCCCCCCCCCATCACTGTTACGATTGGCCTGCAGGGGTACTGCTCTGCAAAACTATCTCAGCCCGCTGCAGGTGCTTCGATCGATCCGCGGTGGTGGCGCCCTTCAGTAAACTAGCGAGGATGACAGCGCTAACCGACCATGAACTTCCTTCAGAGAACTGTGGACTACGGCAGCGTTAATCCACCATGCGCCTGGTTCGGAGAATCGGTGACGCCAGCAGGGCGGGCCACGTTTGGCGCCCAACGTATTGTTGGTTGATTTGCCGGGTCTTCATGGTCTCACTCGGCAGCAAGAAGAGCTTCCCTAACAAAAGGGAGCTTTGCAGTACGTGGGCCCCAGGATTCGTCACAGTCTGCTGACACTCGTGGCGACTACAGGAGAAAGGCAGCTCTGGAATTTAGAGGCGCAAGACAATGGGCAACCGGCGGCTGCACTGCGGGGGTCAGCTCGGGGAACCGACGCGCCTTTCAAGACTCAAGATATGGGACAACAGGTGGGTCGACTGCGTTGACGTTTGACGCTGCGAATCGGCGGTGAACTGACATTTTTCCCTCACCTAGGAACTAGGGACCAATGGAGTGTTTATAAGCAGCTGTTGTCGGCTGTTAGAGTGTGCTCTGCAAGGTGCTCGTGATCGTGCTCATGAGTTGAGTGCTTGTATTTTGTATGCTTCGTCTTGCGGGCTCCATTTGGGAGTCATGCTAGACTGTCGAATGTATTTCTTGTTTAAAATGTAAATACTGTAAATAAACCTTGTACGCCTACTTCCTCCCAAGTTCCTCTCTACGACCTACAACCCCTTCAACTGGTGGCAGCGGCGAGATCATCCGACAAATCTTACAGCACCAAATAGACAGTTTCGGAGGCAGACACACAAGCTGAAAAACTGAGTGCCAACCCAGAATAAAAAGTGGAAAGATGCATGGTCTAATATAGCACCATGAAGTAGTCTATTCCATGCATACTCACTATAGCTTCGCTAACAATGTACCTGGTTTCCAGAAAAATATAACTTGTGCAACGTGCTTTCTGTCTGATGTTGTGTAAGTCAAGCAGCCTAAGCAACAAAATTACGAGTTTTTATAGCTGTGTATTAAATTTTAGTCTATATGAGCCTAACAAAGATGCATCGCCACGTAACTGCAACATCAAAACAAGACAGGTGCCAAAACTAGTGAACTTTACTGGCTTAAAATATATATGGGCATGAATGGTCAGAGGAACCAAGGGACCTGATTTTAAATGCATAAGCATTTCTATGACTACCCAACAAAGAAATCTGTTAGTCTGTTTCTCACGCAAGATTGATCACTATAAAGAAATCAATGTATAAGAAAAAAACGTTGGTGGTGAGTTTCCAATGTATGACCCGACACTCAGAAGCCAAGTGTCTTACCTACTGGGCTAAACACCCACACTTGCAGAAGGTGAGTAATATATCTGAACCATATGAATGTGTTGTAGCAGTGCTACAAAACAAATCTCAAAGAAGAACAGTTTCTATGAAAGCTTTGCTGAAAGATTTGGTGATGGTAGAATAAAAGCCATCTCTAGGACTACATATAGAGCCAACTTGGAGCATTGTAGACATTTGCAAAATTCTGATATTGTGAAAAATTAATGCCAAACAGGCCACATCTCTGATTTGGTTTGATGGTTGTGGGATGCGCCTTCCGTTTGGGTGCTCCTTCATTGACTGAAATACCACCAATCCCTGAGGGCTCATGGGCTTTGCATTGTGCAACACAGATGAAGCAGTCAATGACTTCATAAGGATGATAAGGAGTGATGAGGGGTTATATGAGTCTCCGCACAGCCAATAATGGTTCGACACAGATGGATAAGGTGCTAAAGAGCGATAAGGGCATAAAATGGTTGGAGCAATTCTGATAAGGTTAATAAGAGTGGGATAAAGTTCAATTAGGTTGATAAGGACGAATAAGGGTTGATAAGGCATTTGCTGTGACATGGTTACTAGTGCTAACAAAACTAATGTAAAAAAGGTTGGGACAGGACAGACAAAGCGACAGGACACTAACACTCTGTCCTGTCCCAACTTTTTTTCTGTTAGTCGTGTTAGCGCTAGTAACAATGTCACAGCAAATGCCTCAACACCAACTAGCCCAACTTTCTGTGTTGATAAGGCACGAATTGACTGCAATAAGATTGATACCTAACAACCCAATAAGGGTTGATAGCGATCAATAAGAATTTATACTGGGTAGATCAAGCTTGATAACAGTGATAATGAGACCGAGCTTTGTGGCACAATACTTACGCATACTTAGACAACTCCAGTGGAGTTTCTGCATAATTTTTTTTTAATAACCACATGAAGCTAAGGGAAGCATAGGAGAAATAAACTTCATAAAAAATTAAATGTATAGTTCCTAGGCAAAAGGGAAAAAGTGGAAAAGACAGCTTGCCACCAGTGGGAGCTGAGCCCACAACCTCTGCATGGTACATGTGACACTCTACCAATTGAGCTATATCAGTGAATGGGCCCCACCAACTTTCTAGACTAGAGTATGCCTATGTGTATGCTAAATTTAGCACTGGGAGTATTAGGTAGTGCCACTTATGGCCATGGCAGTAGATGCAGAACATTTATTTCAGCCACATGTGTTACTTAGTACAGTCGAATCTCGTTAACTCGAACAGGCTTAATTTGAACTTCCGGCTTATTTGAATTGATGCTGTGATCCTGTCAAAGTTTTGTATTCCAATGGGCAAAAATGCCTGGTAATTCGAACTCGCCAGCACTTGTGACAATTAATTCAAACATAGCATGCTCCGACAATGTTCTCATACTGTGACAAGAGACTGCGGGTGCACGCATGTATAATTAAGGAATTATGCCCCGTGACAATTTCTCCTTCCCACTCTTGGTATGCTTCACCGCAATACAGAGCGTATGCTTCATCATGTAACCCTGCTGTGAGGCGCAGCTGATTTTCGGGAACCAGCATTATGCATTACGCCATGCTTTCTGGGTTTCGAAGCCAATCGTGAAGATTACAAAGGCGGAGTCAGTGCCATTGCTGACAGTGGCGAATTCGTTCAAAGAAAAACACGGTACCGAACGACAAGAAGCTTAATATTAAACGTCAAATCAGCTAGGTCTAGTGTTGCCACAGTGGTGGCTACGGCTACCAGCGGATCTGCATGCAAGAGCGGCGGTTTGAGGTGGCGAGATAATCAAAATGTGGCTTTGATTAATGCCGTTTCGAACCTGCAGCCACGGAAAAAAGTCAGGAATATCGGATGGCGAAGGGTTCTCGCATCCGAAATTTCAGGCGTTCCTATATCTTGACTCTATGGGTTACGTGGTGGTGCCACGAAGCCGTCTGAATTATCGGGCATGTCCCAAAAATCAGCCGTCCAGAAAATCGTTCATTGACGGCACATTGGCAACTCCTCCAGTCGACGACACGGCGTCAAAGTTAATTCGTTACAGTCCCCCTCTGTTACTTGAAGCCAGCATTAGCGTGACTTTTGTTCCCTTTCAATAAAATTACAGCTAATTTTCCCTGATAGAAGCACACATTCCCGGATTTTTCCCTGAGTATCTCCAAACTATTCAAAATCCCTGAGAATTCCCTGTTTTCCCGTTCGGTACACACCCTGTATCACAGGGCACACTTGATACCAAAGTGCATTGAATCAAATAGAAGAGGAAGAAAGTATCTTCGGGTATTATTCCCAAACAACATGTTTATTAAAAATAATTTTAAAAAAATCTAAGGCAGTGTTTTGTAGAAGCAAGAGTAATACAAGAACGACATTATTGCTCCGTACAGAAAGACACCTAAACATATTCAAAATATACATCTTCAATACAAAGGATTTGTGTAATAATCTAGCAAATATAATCTTATATGTAAAAAATCTCTTGAGATATAAAAGAACAATAACTCTAGTAACTAGCCCTAGCGCGATGCCGAAGTCAACTACCGACGGTCTTTCCACATGAAACTCGACTCCTGGCACAGCTGCTGTCAAATCATACCGACTGAAGGCTGTTAACATCACGCAGATAAGAACTGTGACCTTTAGAACATTCAGGATTTCTTTGTATCCATGTACGGCAGCTTTGAAACGGTTTGGCAAAGAAAGCGAAACTCCGTAGTGAAATCTGACGAACCGAAGTTGTCTTCTGCATCAATGCTGCTTTCAAAGTCAAAAAGCTTGCATGCAGATGCATTGAAGTAAGTAGAAGTGTGACATTTCCATGCATGAGCGGCGCGCAGTGGCGACGCCATCTTGGAACCTAAGACGCCCATCGCACCGACCACGCCCCTTCTCCGGAGGCACTTTAAATATGCATGTGCTGCAGAAAAAGTGACATAAACAACCGTTGGACAAATAAAGTTTATCCCCATCCTATCCTATCCTGCAGAAAAAGAAAACCAAAAACCAAAACTGCCAATATAGTTTCTAAATAATCCATTAAATGGCGCTAGCTATCTGTGAGCACCCGGAAAGAGGCAAAATACAAATTTGTAACTGTCGATAGCAGGTTATCGATAAGAATAGGCACTAAGAGAAAAGTGTTAAAAAATAAAACTTAAAACAATTATTTCACCTGAATGACTCTTGTGATTATTTATTTCAATTTTACATACTGATACCGTTTAAGGAAACGAATTCATGTTAGTGATAGTGGCATGCATTTAGGGGACCTACAAAATGTATCACTCACTGCTCCATACTGTGTTCGCTTCACCACAAATGGGAGCCGATCGTCAAGTGGAAGGCAGACTATGTCAAACTCTCCCTGGTTGCAGAGATGCTGTGAGCAAGAAGGGAGAGCATAGATTAAACAGTATAGATACTGGCCAAATGTAGTAAAAATGTCTTGCTACACTTGCAGCAATAGTGACACATCATGAAAGAACAACAAGTTGGTTGAGCAAAATAGCAAAAGAGCAGACGTACACCTTTTGAAATCACACCTAATTTCATGTCAGAACCATTGTGAGAGCCATAATAACTGACACTACCATACAGCAATTTGATGCTCTGCTAGATGATGAACAGTTGCCAAAATGTTAGCCTCATGTTGATGGATTTGTGCAACCTTTACTACATGAAATTCTTTTTATCATTATATGATATGCAGAGCTTCATTCTTCTACTGCTGTAGCTGTTTATTCCTGTGTTTGTACAATACATTGCATTTAAAACTGACATGCTGTTTTGCTGAGATGCTTGCGTTGTTGTTTTGGTTATCCCTCATATTGTACCCATTTTAGTGTCTTCAACTCCTGAAATGGTCCTTAGGCTGGCAGTATATATATATAAAAAAAAGATAACCATAAACGTGCCAGTGGGAAACGTGCTCCTCATGGAGAGGTTCACAAAATTAGTACAGTTTTGCATTACTGCATTCCGATCGTCGCGATGAAGGAACAATACAGGTTCAAATCCTGATTTTAACTTGAGTGACCAAAGTTAAGCACTCCCCATATACGGGCTGATCCTGAAGATAGTACAATACCGGGCCGACCCGTGGCAGAAGTGAAGCAGGTGCTAAACACTCCCCATATGCGAATCGATCCGAAAGATAGTGCAATGCTGGGCCGACCCATGGCAGAAGTGAAGCAGGCATTAAGCACACCCCATACGTGGGCTGATCCCGAAGATAGTGCAATACCGGGCCGACCCGTGGTGGAGGTGCAGTTCACCATTAAGGGGTCCACATGCACAGCTTCGCTCGCCATCCTCCACCATCGCCATCCTTCTATCCCTCACTACTTTCACAAAGCCACCCCTCCTTTCGAACGATGAGGGTGCTCCTTTCATTGGTGCGCTTTCTCCAGGATCTCTCTGCCCTCTATTGTAGGTCTTTCATTGGCTGCTCACTCTGCTTTATCTGCTCAAGCTTGAATAAACAAAAGTACTCCTTCCTTAAGAGTGGCTGCATAATCGCTTTGAGATGGCTGCTTGCACAGAACCTTTAATTGCCCATTGGAGCAGCAGCTCCTCCAACTCCGAATGTGAGCCAAGCATGGATGATAAGCTGTCATCTGATGAGTCCGAGCCTGGCTCGCACTCTGACTCAAAAGCTTGGACTCGGGAGATGACAGCCTGTCATGCGCGGGCAGAGGAGGCAACTCTGACATCACATTCTTACCCTGACATCATGAAAAAGTACTGAATACGATGCTCTTCTCCAGTGTGCTGCATGTATTATTATTTTTGGATGATAGGAATGTGATGACCATACCAAGGAAGCATTTACCATTATCCGTGTCATTTTTTCCCCCGCTATATAGCCAAAAATAAACAACTGTGTTTATTTGGCAATATTATCCGAGAAAAAAATTTGGCGTGGGAGTGGGTCAGCTCCGAAAAAATCTAACTGTGAAAGGACTAACTTGTTCTAGGTGATTTCAGACAGGAAATCAATGGGATCACACACCCGAATGACACCACAAACCGATTCAACATAGAATGAACAGGGGTAGGAAGACAAACGGAAATTCACCGCTTTGACCTGTAGGGATGTGACGCAGGGTTAGTGCAAAGGTTATAAAGTTGCCCCTTAATGTTCACAAGCACCTCACCAAATTAATCCATTCATATACAACCATCAAAATCATATAGGGGCCCATCCATTAATAAATTTTAGAGCAGAGCTCTAATCAAGATTAACTTAAACATGTGTGAGGGCATTTAAAGTGTAAAATATAATTTTTATTATTCATTCTGATTTTCAGAAGTTTTCCTGATGGGCATGCTGGTAAACATGATGATTTAATAGAGAGCTTGTGCAGCCACAGTAGTCTGTTAGGATTCACGCGGCTAAAGTTTGAACAAGATATAACTGAAAGGTGCCTAAAACCCACCTGAAACATTTTTTCTTGGGTAACAGAGACCGCAATGATGTCATACTTCTTGGCAACAGGAGACTGAAACTGAACAGTGGCAGATATTTTGAAAGCAACTTCAAGAAAACACAAACATCCGGTGACAACCATTTGTTTTCAACAGAGATGGAATCCTCCTACTTAAAAAAATTGTTGCAGCATCTATCATCCTACATTATATAAGTTTGCTATCTTTTTGGATGATCTAGTGGATGAATAAGCTGACCGAGAAGTTATATACAGGGCTTTTTGGTAACCTGTACGAAGTGTTTAAGAAATTGAAACAAATTAAACCAGCTCAATTTTGTTCACTGCCCTCATGAGCTTAACATTTTTGTACTTTCTTCTTAATCATCCACACAGAGTGATAGAGAATGAAAAAACTTATTTTTAGGTGTCAACCTACATTAAAAAAATTGAAATGTGAATATGTACCAACTTCCCCAACCTTTGGTGCTTTAAAAAGTTGCATAGTATAGGGGGAGTATTGAGAAATATATATTCATGTTACTTCATCATGACATCTATCGTGCATTGAATTTTCTCGGATCTCACGTGATTTTATTGCTGTGGCAATAATGTTGTTACCAACAATGTTGTTACCCTCATGCTTCGAATGTACCATTTAATGCAGCATATGTGCATGAATGGGCCTTAGGCAATGGCAGTGTACATGTGAGCAGGGCTTTCTCAGATTCATTATCTGCCAAGCCAACCTCCTTGACCCGATACCTGTTTCTGTTCATGCATGTGAAAAACATTACCATTCCTGCAAAAATAGCCACAGGCCTCTTGCACTGTCTCACAGGGATGGATCTGTTCAAGACACCTGTATTGTGGTGCAATGGGATGCCTTAACTATTGTTTCTTGCCACTACAGATAACATGCTAAATAAAGCAATCTAGCAAGATAGTGACAGAAATCCCTGAAGAACTAAGAACTAAGAAAGACAAGGTGAATGGAGGGGAGTGTCTCTAACTGGATAAGGGAGAATAATAACATGTTTGATGTAACCAAGTTGTTAGCCTGTCCACATTCACTTTATCTCAGACTATGTGCCATAGTGTGCATGTAAGTTTTGACTAGTGTTCTGTTTTTGCAGTAAATGCACATTCACTGCATGTGGTGGGATTGTAAGAAGCGGGTGTGGCCATACTAAGCCTGACTTTAGCACATTTCTGACAAGACACTGCCATGTTATTTAAAGGGTCCCTGAAACAGTTTGGAAAAATTTTGTAGGCGCGTAGGGTACAGCCACATTAAAGCATTAGTGCCACAATTTAAGTCAAGTGTCTCATGTTAAGAGAGCTGTGGACAATTACAAGTTATCCTCCTCCATAGCCATGTGTCATGACGGGACACCATGTTGTCTACTTCCGGTTGTCTAGGAGAGCGTGCGTGAAGCCTCTTCAACCTCTCTGTCAGCCCCCTGGTAGTCGATCCCAAGCGAGAGCTATCGAAGCAGTATGCATTGAGAGCATTCTGTCACACCACCGAGCATGTCCGGTATTCCGGCAACCAGAGGCGAGCTGGGCTTTTCAACGGGTGAGTGGAGGCGTAAACTAAAGACTCTCAATACTACTATTGCTGCGATGAAGGAGCTTTAGCGTAGACTTACGTGAGCGGCCTGATTGTTCTGCACGGTCGAGTCATTTGGTGGCACAGAGCTTAACCAGCCGAACAAAGAGCTACTGCTGCTCTCACCAAGTGTAAAACATTTTAAACATTTAGAAAGACAACATGTTCACGATTATGCTCCTGCTAAAAATTTACACCCGAAGCAATGTAGAATACTCTTCGTCACTGCTACTGTGTTTGGCTGAGCTCTGTGCCACCAGGCAGCTGTACCATGCAGACTGTTCATGTTTGCGCCTCTGCTCATCCCATGAAACGGCACGGTGAAATGGCCAGGCCCAGTCCGCTTGTGCTAGCGTTTACCCGAATACCAGATGCGTGAAACACTATTGTGGTAGTAATCCTCCAGTGCAAAGTGAAGGCCGCAAACGCAGAAATCCTGGTTCCAATTGGATTACAACAGTCTGGTGCACTGCAGCCACTCCGCTGCTGCCTTGCAGAGGGACACAATGTCACAGCTTGACATATTGCCAGTCGCTACGTTTGCAGCCCACAACGTAACAAGGGTGAACCACAGTGCTCGCGAAAAAACAAAAGAAGGAGAGATCAAGACAAACACTAACCATGAAGCTCTTGTCAACATGGAGCACATTGTAACACAAGCAGACAACACTTGTCATGTGCCGGAAGTCATGAATGTAGTGATAAATTTTCCTTGTGCATTCTCTTTCAGTTACATTCTTTTTTATGGAAGCAAATTAACTAACAAGCATTACAAACAACATTTGTTTGCTGTAAAGCTAGAAAAATTATCGATGACACGCCCTGGACAGCCAATCAAGATAGCTCGCCCTACAGGTGTCATATGGTCACCTTGCGTCAACTGGTCAGGGGCGTCTAAAAACTCAGCCAAGTGGAGTGCTGCGATCGGTAGCGATGTACATTTTTAAAACCTTATAATAAATTACACACTTTATGTGGAGAACTTAGATACATCAATTCATGATCAGAACAACCTACTCTAACGACTTAGTACGCCTGTACAAAATCGTCAAAGTCCACACAAGGCCACTCTTTTGTTTTCACACAATGAGCAAATGAAGCGGTTCCCTTACTTTCACTCAGGTGGCCCGCTTGCTAATTATGAATATGAAAGTAATAACTGCACAGTCTAAATGCCAATACTATAGGAAAGTTGTATTCACAGGAAAAAAAAAAAGATGTTTCGTAAAATTGTGCATTTTGTTAAGCCAAGGTTTCTGTGCTTCACCATTAAAAATTACTTCGCAGGTTCTTAGAACAGTCCTAGTCAACTGCATCTAATCAGGACTCACTTATAGACAAATCCCAACAAAAAAAAACTTGACTGGTAAGTATGGTATCAAAAGTGCTGGTTTGTGTGGTTGAAGTTGCATGGGAAGCAGAGCTTTGGTAAGGCGTGCATGTAGTGCTAGCAGCTGTCATTAAATAGTACCATGCTTACATGCACAGTCTTTATTATTATGGCCTGCAAATGATCGGCCATCATTTTGTTGATTTACAATAGCGGGGTGAATTGCAAGGACAGCATAACCACAACAGTGTTTGTGATAACAACGGAGACAATGATGCGGCTGCCCAACACGAAGACAACATGCATTCCTTTGAGCATTGTCACGGCGCTTGTAAGTCACTTCCAGTTTGTCTTTTCTATTCTGAGTGATCGCTGATGCATTTGGTACCACACCCATGATTACACATTGAGCATGGCCATCACGGCTTCCATACTGACATGACAGTTGTTTCATGAGAGCATTTCTGTGTTTTACATGTATATAAATAAGGAAATCGGAGTTGGCCCGGAGCCAAAGCTTCCTCTTAAGCTTGGTAAATGGTACTGTAAATGGTACTCACAACCGCAGACATGGCATTTGATGTTGTAACTACACATAACAGTCCATAGCATCTGATCGCGGCTGTATCTTTCCCTATCAAGGTCTAAACTATGCTACACCAACAGGGAAATCGCAAGCACTTAGCATTTTCAAGTGGTCTCTATCTCAAACACTGACTGAGCCCAATGCTGCTTAACTTTGGTGAGCTGACAAGAGCACCATGACATGTCCAATGGCCACTCAACATGCATAAATCCCCAGGTTGCTCTTTTCACAATCCATCAGTTATTTCTAGTAGAGTTATAAAGCGTATCAGTGCTTTCTATGTCCGCTATGCATTAAATTACACAGGGAATGGCTCATTTGTAAACTGGAGACCTAATGGCTGCTGCTTATGTCTCAAAAGGGGGCAGCACATATGTTTCACACTTGCAGAAATTAGGCTCAAGATACTGTGTAGTGTGATACCTGCCATGGCAACACAAGACTCTTTTTCATCAATGCTAGCAAAGATGTCCAAGGGGCAACAATCACACACATTTGCTTGACACTTTTTATGATATTTTCGTATTGGCCAATAATATGCATGATTGTGTGCAGTTAAAGATGGGTTTGCCTAGGTGGGTTGAATTATAAATAATGCCAGTACATAACTTGAAGGCATATGCAGTAAAATGCTCAAGCTGCTGTCAAGGTTTTGTTATTTTCTTTTAATTTGTTTTTTAAAGGCTTCTTTCAGCAGCTGTAAATGCCGTGTTAGATTCAACAACTCTACCATACTTTACGATCTACAACAGCAGGAAACACTCACCAGCCTATGTGACTCGGAACTGTCTGTCAAATTAGCAGTTAGTCGTGTGAGAATTCTAAGCCTTCGATTTCGTGGTGTCAATGGCTGAAGATCTGGATGAGTCAATGAGTACTGTGGAGGTTCTGGGATCTGGCATGAAAATAAGAATATAAGTCAAAATACAAAGGGCTGAAACTGTGATGGGAGTGCTACACACGCCATGCAAGCTGTGCCTGGATTCGTCTTTAAAAGATGTCTCTAAAGGGTAATTGCAGAAACCGCGTAGCATAATGCAATAAATAAAAGCTATTTTTGAGTCTATCTGTGTCTGACCAAGACTGCAACAATAGTAGTTGTTGCAATAGTAGCTGTGACTCACCAATCTGCACTAATATGTGGACAGTTCTCGTTATCGTTCCTACTCCTACTGTAAAAATGTGAGCCCAATGATGACAGCAGAAAACGTCAGACAATTCCACAAGGGAACCAAACACAATGCCTTTCATATGCTCCTGGCTAGGAAACCCTTCACCGATGTCAGCGTAGGCACCTACTGTCAAAGTTTGGTAAATTAACCCGACCACGAGCACTCACCTACCAAACAGCTCATCATGTCGAATGCCTTTCAAACCTGGTAAATGCTCCTGGCCATACTGATAACAGGTCTCTGCTGCCCCAAATCAAGGCCTTCATTTGTGATGAGGTGGCCCTCACTGCTTCCCATTACCTGGAGCCTGCCCAACCTCTGTCCTCAACAATACAGCTGATCAGCTGTGACCAGGTTGGTAAGGTTTTTCCCTGTGGCCACGAGCAAGCTCTCATCATTGTACTATGTTGTACTATGTTTAATGTTTAAGTCTTTATGTAATCACCTTCTTCATCATTTCTGAAGATCTATTGAAGCTGTAGCACTTGAACTCTGTCTTATATTGGTGCCACACGATAAACTTCTGATTGTGATCAAGCCCAATCCGGATCAAATTTCCCAGTCGTGACTGGCTCCTTTGTGCAAGTTGCTTGAGGGAGCCAATTGCAGTCGTGAATTTCGATCTATATCGGGCTTGTTTGCAATCAAAAGTGGTCATGTGACATCAGTATCATCTGGTTGGCAAGGACATGTGGGTTATTTAATTCTGAAAATTTTGTGGCATTCCTTTAGGCCATAAAGAGTTAAAATTCTTGGCTTAATTCAATGTAAAAGGTATATGTCCAGGATAATGGAAAGTGTTTATTTTAATTTCTTTTAGCTTAACTCGTCGTGAAGATTACAGCTTCCTCCCATAAATGAATAGACAAGCAATACAGCCAACTTTACTTGCCTTGTTCTTAGAGCCAAGTTCACTAGCTCCTATGACAACGTTGAGAGCAACAACGTCATATCCGACTGAAAACAAAAAGAAAAGTGCAACTGTTAATATATGCTCAAGTAATACAGCGGTTATTCGGGCTGCGTTGTAAATACAGTATGTGACAATTTAGCCCAAAAGAATGTGCTACAGGAAATGAGCAACTGTGCTAACTAGCAGCAATATATGCACGTTCTGAAATCACACTACACATGTTTTGTACTATAGATGCATGCTGACAGCCAATTATTTGGGTGTTATTATTTAGACTGCAGAATATACAGCACACCTCACATCAAGCTTACCAGGCCTCAAGCCCTCACGTTCAGAATGCTTCAAACCAACACATAGCCCACACAGAACAAACTACATCACTACATGCCTGAGCAATACACAACATCATACTGCGAAAACTGCCTTAGCGCACTAGACGTACATCACTTGCTCTGGCCACGTGGTCAGACCCACGCAAACAAGAATCAAGACTCCGCCAGGCTACAAGAAGCATTACGCAGCACGTACCTGGCGGAGCAGCTCTGAGCCGTGAGGCGAGCCCATGATGCGGCCAGGGAGTTAAAACTCCCGGTCCCAACGTGGGAGTAGCCCGCTCTGGGGGGCCTTGAGCCCCGTAGCTCGCAGGACCTTTCAGTAAATTTATTCCAACCATCCATCCAATCCAGCCTTCCTATTCAACTGTGTTGGTTTTTTTTTCTTTTTCTGTGAGGTTATGCAGTGCAACTTGCTTAAGGTGAATACACTGCAGTCTTCAGGCATTACTTTGGCTTGTTGTTTAAAGCATCCAAAACTGATCTCAACAGAGTAAATCCAACTCACAAAGCAGTTTAGTCACTAAAAACTACGAAATCTCACAATTATTGATTGCTTCCCAAATATTAGCATAGGTAGTGTTACCCAAAACAAACGGCCTTAAGATGCTTTCATGATGCTATCTCTGGAATAATTTAAAATCAGGACGCCGTTTGCAGCTCTTGTTCCTCACTGTGGTTGGAGGTGAGCAAAATTTGATAACTATAAGCAATCATGAAACAATCAAGCTGCATGAAGTGAGATGAAGCGTACTTTTCTAGTTAGAGTGGCTGAAGATTCTTATTGTAGTGAATTACTATGAAGACGGCACCTTACGATATGTATGTTTACCCCACGTATCAACCCCATTGAGCATCACAGGGGCCTGTGTCCTAAGGCAAGCTTTCGTTCGAAATAACCAGTACAGTCCCGTCACTTAAAAATCATGCAAAAGCAGAAATTTCCCTTACAAAAGAAGAATGACATACTTACGCTGAAAAGCGGTCTTAATCTTTTTGATCACATTCGATTTGTCCAATTTCTCCGATTCTCGTTGAACAATTAAGTTCAAATCCATGCCGACAGTTTCTTGCCCTTGAGTTCCGCGGCTTGTGTATGCAGGGCACTGAAAAAGAGATTAATACCATAACAGGCCTGTTTGTCTGGAAAGCACGTTACAATACAAATCATCAGTTAAACGCGATTTAAATGTTGATACAACACGGCGACAAGATTGCCTACATCACAGTCGTAAAAAGTGTCCACGGGGTCGACACTTTCCTCGCCCTGGTATTTTCATTACACGTTCAGCGATCGAGGCCAAACACGACACTTTTCAGCAGCTAACCGCACTACAAGGTACAGTGAGTAGTGTTACAAGAACAACTACATTTTAACTTCTTCACGTCAGCAACAGCTTTTACACTGAACAACAAAAGGTGAAGATGATGTATACGTTGCTAAATGCAGGAAAATTGTGGCCTTAAGCGAAGTAAATTAAAAGGGAAACAGTAAATGTTACCTATAATGATACACTCCTCACGCCGAACATGTGTTCCGTGCGCGCCGTTTGTTGACAACAGTGTTACCAACGCAATAAACGTTTTGACCAAAAAACGCCTAACCTTAAGATTTTGGCAAGACTGCACAAAATTAGTATTGAGTAATATCTTGAGAATAAAGTTATTCTTTTACATTATAAATAAAATTTCATTGAAATGTCAACTTTCGAAGCAGTTTTATTTGACTTAGTTTCGGTTTTGTTTTTAAATATTGTGGCGTGCGTGCAAGTCTTTTACGGTTTTTGCATGCGAGGACTGTCTGTGCAGTTATCCACAAAAGTTTTTGAAGTGCGGTAGATGGCAAATAATACAGATTTCGCACTAAGCATCCAGCCTAAAGTTAAGACAGGCGTGCAATGTCCGTGCCACTAAGTCTTTCTCTATAGTACCACTTTCAAATGCGTATACGGCTTGCTTGCGCTTTGCTTGCACATAAACATTTTCGTAGTTTCCGCATTGTGAAATATTCTGTGAATACATCTGCGTTACGATCATGCTATTTTGACTACTTTGTGTGTAGATTTCAGGTCAAGCCACTGGTGCCGTTCACCAGATTTCCTTTTCTTCTGTTTCTTTCTTCCTTTCTTTCTTGCTTTCTTTCTTTTTCTTAATCGATTAATCGAGCCGGTCTTATTTTGTACCATTCATAGTGGG
Source organism: Dermacentor albipictus (assembly GCF_038994185.2). Classification (NCBI taxonomy): domain Eukaryota; kingdom Metazoa; phylum Arthropoda; class Arachnida; order Ixodida; family Ixodidae; genus Dermacentor; species Dermacentor albipictus. The sequence goes on from NC_091821.1 coordinate 401,533,724, forward strand.
ATCGACTTGAGTGTTCATTGGCTGCATATTCTGAGACCTCAAACATCTTGCTTTTGCATGCTAATAGAGGCCCCATGTGTCCAAACTCGATCGAGAGGAGAAAGAGGCACAAACAGGTTACATCTACTTCTACAATTCCGCATGAAATTTTCAATGGATAATTCGTTATTGAGTCCATGTCAATTTGAATTTAGACCCGGATGCTCGATATGGTGCGCGCATGTGAATTTAGGGGGATGCGTTAAGCTTTTTTCTCGACACATATGGTGGTATGTAGGTTTAGTGACCCTTGATTTAGCTGAAGCATAAGACAGTGCGGAGCATGTCGTAGTCCTTAACATTTTAAATGGAATGAGTTTTCCTCGGTATATTATAAATTGGATACATAAATTTTTAAAAGATAGGAAATTTCATTGTTCCCAACGTGGCTTGTTGACGCAAAAATATAATCAGTCAAACGGAGTTCCCCAGGGATCTGTCCATAGTGTACTAGATATAGATCTGTCCTTTTATCTGTCTTGTTTAATGTTTTATGAAGCTCAGTTACACTGTGCTATACCATACAAGTATGCAGTGTACAATATGCAGGTGACATAACATTCTTTGCGCCTAAGAATGATATTCACTCATTAGAAAGAACACTGCAGTGATATTTAGCAACGCTTGAAGATTGGTTTGCAGATATTCGAATGTCACTTAATGTCTACAAAAGTTCCTTAATTGTTTTTCCATTGAATGTACCGAATAATATATCTCTCCAATAGCGTCAGGAAATAATTTCGCAAGTTGGACTTCATAAAATATCTAGGTGTAATATGCGACTCCAAATATAACTGGCGAAATCGCATTGATCCTGTTAAATCTAGAGCAGCACGCACTGTTGGCATGATAAGCAAACTTGGCCGACATCACTCTGGGCTACTCAGGGAAACTCTAATAATGACTTATGGCATGTACGTTCGACCAATACTTGAATTTTGGTGCGTTCTATTCTCTGATGCGACAGCATACAAGATTAAACCTGTGCTTCTTCTAGAGCGGAGGCTTTTCAGAATTGTCTTGGTTTACCAAAATTTGTAGCTAACAATGTTTTATATCAAGAAGCACGACTGCCTACCCTTTCCTGCCGATACCGCATTCTAACACTAAAAACGTATTTAAGATTTTTTCCTTCTTCTTTGAGACGATCACAATTTGTATTTATTAGTGAAACGAGGGCATTTTCGATTAGCATTTGTTCCACTTCTGAGTTTTTGCTTGGGCAAGCTGAGCTAGATTCACTAAACGTTAATGCACGCGAGATCGTTTGCCCAGGCAAGCCCTTGCCTAATGTAAAGATTGAATTTGATCAACATAACTACGACATCATTTAACGCAATTGTGTTACAACATCACGTGTTACAACATCACGTGAACAACGTGTTACAACATCATTTAACGCAATTGGGAATAAATATCCAAAATATCCTTTCCTTCGGGGCTGTATGGCCCCGAAGTAGATGGTCATGGCCATGCATAGTCGTAGATGTCCATATGCATGGCCATCTACGACTACTTCTGCGACACAAGAAGGCTATATCATGTTGATTGTCGAAATCGATAATTGGATAACTCATTAAATCCCCGATTGTGTGTTCGAAATTATTCTAACGCCACAGAAAATGAACCCACAAAATTTGCGGTTTATATATAATTACAAATATCTTTATTTCTGTATCCGCCAGCTAAATCTATTTCCTAATTATCATAAACGTTGTACTTCGCCCTGATTTACTTTTCCGTTTAGGTTATTCTCTCTCCCCTTCCCTTTAACATTTAACCGCCCGCTTTTTGGCCAAACCCCGCAGTAGGTAAGCGCCACGAGTGAGGAGCAAGCAAGCAAGCAAGCAAGCAAACTCCGCGCCTTCGGTCAAAAAGGGGCAGCGCAAGGATTTTCCTTGTTGAGGAGCAGAGCATGATTCCCCGTTTCCTTTGTGGGTGCAGGAAGGCACTTCATCGCCAAGCGTACTATAATGGTAGTTAATGGTAATTGCTAGGGGGGGGGGGAGGCGAGGAGGGGGGGGGGAATGGGGGAGGTAGGTAGAAGAGGTCGGCCTTCCCCTACCTCTACCGGCTCTGGGGAGTGTATGCGTTGCTGTAAGATGCATATGCTGTGCTCGAGCGTCAAGAGATGACTGCACACTAGCGTACTTTGCCAAAGCGACGAACTGCGATATATAGGGTTGCGCAAGGCTAACGCTATCAGGCTCCTCCAACGATTGTTGTTTTGGCTGTGCGCCTCCTCTGCAGGCTTCGGAAAAATACCACAAATATCGCTAACAGTTGCGAAAGACCAGGTGCAACGTGTACGGCCAGCAGACTATAGGGTGGCTGTAAAAACTATTGCGCTTTTTATTGCAGAAAATATAAACTTGTGGCCGTAACTCGAAACGCCAGAACAAAGAAGCAGCAGCTAGCGCGCGCGTCGAAAAAAAAAAAAAAGGCGAAGAAAGGTTCTAGTTCAGCTCCGGGTCCAATAAAGATTGTATTCTCCTTTCTTTTTAAAAGTGTATCTTAATTGCGCACGTCTGACTATAAGCTTATTTGTCCTCGTGTGTCATGACGTCATGACACATCCACGTCGGTGCACCGGAACTGAAAGTAGTGACAAAAAAAAAAAAAGATGTTTCCTTACAACATTTTAGCGCCTGCTCACAAGGAGAAAAGGCTCATCTGTGCTCAGAAACGAGAAGACATGAAAAGTGCTCATCTTTAGTTGCATGTCGTTTCCCTCATTCATTTTTGCGTGTTCTTTGTGTCAGGGTTCTTACAAGCGATTATGGCCCAGCAATCCGTTTCCTGTTACGTTTTCACTTCCGAAACTATATCTCACGCTGCTATTATAGTATACTTCGCCACGCGGTCGTATAACCGCCCATCGCGTTAGCGTTTCCTCGGAGTGTTTTGTCTGTTGCACGACAATTAATTCGCTGCACACTGATTCATCGATTTACGATGACGTGTTTCAGCCACTAATGGCGATCTGTAAACTGGGTGCCAATAACTTTCCATCGCACGTGGGGCTCGTCTCGTAGGCTGTTGACCGTGTGATAAGCGATCCACTATACTACATAAAGATTCTTACCGAATCCCGCCCTTCAGTAACGGAAAGGTGGTTACTGAATTGTCTGCCAAAATTTGCATACACGTGGATCCATGAACTGAAATAAACACAAGCAAATTTCCGCATTCACCATCTACAGATACTCCGCTGGAGGTCGGTTAACGTCTCAGGTGGCCGTACGCTTAGAATGGTGCACCGTGAATTGCGCGCATTGAACCACACGCCGAAGTGTACTCTAAAGAAATTAAATCTCTCGTAGAACTACCTGCATTTTATCCCAATAAAATAACATTAATTTATCTTGCATGTGCGCTTACTTTCTTTGACATTCTGCTTTCGCGAATTTCTTGTGAAGGACGCTATATGTCACGCTGATAGGCGCATGCCTTTGCATGGTGACCTGAAGGTACCTGAATAAAGGTAAAGAACGCAATACAGATAATGAATATTGTTTTGGGAAAAGGACAAGGCCTAGAGTGTGAAGTCAAATGCAAGGAGAGTTCCTTGTCATTGACTTATAAGGAAACTAAGTGTTTAGCGAACCATTGTCAGACCAGTAGGTATAGTACACTTCTTTGCTTGCTTAGCAACTGTGAGTAGCAGCAAATCAGATGAGCTTTGAAATCAGAGGAACTCAAGACGCCAAGATGAAGACGGAAGAGACAGGCCGTTTTTCAAGTACTGGATTCCGCGACTGAATAGGCTTACAGTTTTTGTCTCTGGCAATTTAGTTTTAGAATGTGCCCGTTTCGGACGTCCGGTATGCGGACGTGACGGTACGTAAAAGCGTGCCCTCTGACACATGCGTGAAACGGGCCACTTCGCTGTGAAAACACGCGCCGGCGGAGTGGTGCTCAAACAAACCATTTCCTGTCCATAGGCACGCGAAAGGTTCGCACAGCAGACACCTGCTCGTTGGTTGTTCCGCGTGCATAGGTATTATACGTAAGTGGTATGTCACGATGCTTTTGGCGCACCTCGAGCAAACCTATTTCAGATAGCGGCGCGATGAAAAAGGATGTGCGCGCCTCCCGACATCCGACGTTACTTTGTGCCTCTTCGCGTCACTATAGATTTTCGTCAGCGCCCGGCCCCCTCCTCGCGCGTCACGGGGCGATGATGGAGGACTGCGCCTAGCTTTGTTCCGAGGCGTTTGCTTCTCGCAGAGGCTAGGAATGAAATAAGCGAGTCGTTGTCGTCCTCGTTGTGACAGGACGCGCCCGTAAACATGTGACTCAGTTCCGCAAGTCGTAGCTTGTCAGGCGTGCATACGGGCTTGAACTATAGAACCCCATCGCTCGCAATGGGGCAGATCAATGGAATAGCTTGTTAATTTTTTTTTACGTTTTGGAGTATCATTAAAATAACTTGGTCACCTCAAGGCACCCCAAGTGGTATACCTTGAGTTGATTATGTATATCGCACTTTTGCACCGAACACAAGAGGAAATTACTACGTTCTCAGGGAACACCCACACGAAAGGCTGCTGCACGTACAATAATATTACGCACTGAAGATGCGCAATAAAATTTATTATACGAGGCCATATGTACACCATTTGTAAGGCTGTTCTAGGCAGCAACTTCCAAGTAACGCGGAGAGGAGGGGGCAATATTCATGTGCCCTTGACACCGTTGTCCGTCGTCTCTGTAATGATTAAACCCGCCGTGGTTGCTCAGTGGCTATGGTGTTGGGCTGCTGAGCACGAGGTCGCGGGATCGAATCCCGGCCACGGCGGCCGCATTTCGATGGGGGCGAAATGCGAAAACACCCGTGTACTAAGATTCAGGTGCACGTTAACGAACCCCAGGTGGTCGAAATTTCCGGAGTCCCTCACTACGGCGTGCCTCATAATCAGAAAGTGGTTTTGGCACGTAAACACCCACAATATATATATATATATATATATATATATATATATATATATATATATATATATATATATATATATGTAATAATTAAAAGCGTAAAACGAACGAAGGAGCGAACGAATAAATGAGCAACCAAACAATTTTATAAATAAATAATTTAATAATATGTCCAAACCAAGTTCATGCGGGGTTGTCGACTGATGTGTCTGCAAAAAAGAAAAAAAGAAAAAAATATCTAGTTTTAGGGAGAAGCGCCACATTGAGGAATATTTGAATCTATAGTGATGTTACTTATATCGCTTCTCGCGCATAGTTTCCCCGTTATATTTAGCGTCAAAATGCGCGACTCAATATAAAACGCCTCCTCAATATAGCCTTACCCGCTGTGGTTGCTTAGTGGCTATGGTGTGAAGCACGATGCCCGATCGAATACCGGACGCGGCGACCGCATTTCGACGGGGACGAAATGCGATTACATCCGTTTACTTAGATTAAGGTGCGCGTTAAAGAACCCCAGGTGGTCCAAATTTCCGGAGTCCCCCACTACGGTGCGCCTCATAATCAGATCGTGGTTCTGGTACGTAAAACCCCATAACCTTTTTCAATAGCTTTCTTTTTGTCACGCTGTGATCCAGTCAGTAACGGAGCACTTCTCTAAAGAAAATTCGGGGGCACGTGAGAGTGGGGCCTATGCCAATGGACGACATAGGTAACACTTTATTACCTAAACCTGGATGTAAAAATTACAAGACTGGTTTTGTTCAAGCCTTAGAAAAGCCAATTCTGTTTTGGTGGATCTTAGATTTAGACTAAGTTGTACAACTACACTGTAGCAAAAAAGAGCGCGGAAACAAAGAAACGGGAAATGAAACAAAGACCAGTACCTATCCCAGTCTCTCAGCTCTATGCATGCTTGATAGACACAACCAGATACAGCAGCAACAAATGCATCCATTTTCATGGCTTATTTGTCTGTTGGCTTTATGCGATCGCGCATGTATACAAAAAAAAAAAAGGATGATCACCTCCGTTTTCTTCCCGTTCATTACCTAGCAACGGTCTCATTGCATAGCGAGGTTCACTGCATAGTGAGGGGCCTTGGTGGTTCGTGTCTTCGGGAACCGCCCACGAAGACATGAACAATCAAGGTCCCTGTAGGGAGCATCTCCACACGCCTCTAATGCTTAAGGCAATCAGGGCTTCTGTTCTTTGTTTTTCTAATAACGACGTTACAAATCAAATCAAATCGCTTACCACGTGACGCCTGTGGTTAAAATGATGTTCTGCTCTCGCCACTATGGCCATGTCTGGCACTGACTAACATTGCCAGGGCCCAGTTTTTGTGCATACCCATTACCCAAGAAGGTGGATGAAGAATAGTCGTTGCCGTTGCTCAATCAACGCGCGATGCGGAAGGTGTGAGTTTGGCCAACACCAAATAAATGTTTTTTCTCTCTCTCTCTCTCTCTCTCTGGCCAACACTACCAAGATATCAGGCCTTCCCATTCTGTTTTGTGGCGTCGGGCTACTTGGCCCAATGTTTGCACTGTGAAACCCATCAGTGACGCAATAACTGGCGTGACTTTTTTTCGTTCGTGCCCATTGAATCTATGTGAGTCGGGCCAACACCACTTAGATAGCGCACGGCTTTTTCCCTCCGATCCATAAGGTCACGCTACTGGCCCGAAATTTCGATTCACAAGGCTGGCGCGACGAAAGCGGAGGTGTCAAAATCCCTGTTGCCTACTCGGGAGCATCCCCATTAGATTCTATGGCAGTCGAACCAGTAACATGAACACGACGTTATGGATCGAAGTGAAAAGGGCTTGTGCTATCCAGGTGGTGTTTGTAGGACTTGGTACCTTGACGTCATGTGACAGAGTGCGGAAGCCTTGTCCTGTCAGATGGTGTTGGTTCGGCTATATACAACTTGCAGAAAGTTGTTTTTTCGTCCACTGTCATTTATCCTTTCCTTATAATTTCTACCTTTCAATTAAAACCACAGATAAACTTTCAAAAGTGTGCTACAGATATAGTACAGGCAAAGACATAACTACGAACAAATGTGGCGCTGTGTTTGTTTTTTACGTGCGCCTTGGCTACAGCACGCCTTTGCACGTTAAAATGTGTTACCAACTCGCCCAAGTTCACACCCTGTAATACCAGAGGTGATTTCCCTTATACTTCCCTTGGTTTCAGTGTCTGCTGGAGTTATGTGTCAACGAATGTTTGCGTTCGTATATTCGATGGTTTTGTCCAAGTGGTCTATTTCACATGGTAAGCGAATTGGCTTATTGGAATTACCATCACTGGATATTGGATGTGCACGAGTGTAGGCTGTCGTTAAATGTAAACACTCGAATATTTAACGAGGGCAAGTCGTCACTTAATTATGGAAGTCTCATCTGCGCAAAGCAGAAGAGTCTTGCAAGCTTCACAGGTGAGATAATTGGTTAGCTGCCTTGAATAAAAGAAGTACGAATGTACGTCACACAGAACAATGCGTCATGTGTATATGCCCAGTCTCCTGTCTTCTTGCTGTCCTCTTTTCTTTTATCGTGAATAATTCTTTTTTTATTTATCTATCTTCTGAAGGATTAGTCTCACTAAAGAGAAGCACACTTCCCGCCAAAATGTCGTTATATCTCGATCTCTGAGCTGAAGTTGCGAAATGCAATGTGGGTGATGCCTCCGTACTGGGAAAGTACGTTTTTAGTGAGTCTCCTTCTGTTCGCCGTGGCTCTTGTGCTCTCAGCGGGGTGTCCATTATCCACGTTCACATTTGAAGTTGCTTCTTCTACAGGTGCCGTTTTTCACGGAAGCTCGAGTGCCTGTCCTCCGTGGTTATGCAAAACGATAAGGTGTCAATGTGATAAGAGCCATTTTTGACTGATGTCTGGATCCGAAGGACGTAGCCGAGAAGACTTGGCGTTTTGATGGCATTGTTCCTTCAGTGGCTCAGTCTCTCGGCCAACTTTGTCTGTTACCCTTGATACTTGAGATAACGAAATAAGTGTCACGCGTGTAGTACTGCATTGTAAGCGATGGCGAGTCGTGAGCAGTGATAGTGCGCCCACCGGGATATATGGAAGAGTAGAGTCACTTCTAGAACTGTACGGCATGATAGCTCTTTTCATTTGTTCGAGGGCAGGTATTCTTCCAAAACCTTCGTGCAGATAATGTCCTGCACGTCTGTCTCGCACTTTGACAAACTGTAGATTAAGTGCTGTAAATTAACAGTCCCACTAGTTATAAGGAAAATGTGTTGTGTTAAACCATGTTGCCTTACAGCAAACAGCTACAATTCATCAAAAAAAAAGGACAAACATGCTAATTCTTTGCAAGATATGGGCCTTTCATTTGTTATTCTGGTAAATGAGAACATCTGTATATGCCCAATGATCAAAATCAATTAAACTCGATGGGCGAACTGCGCCGAACCTTTCTCAAATTGTGCCACTGGGAAAACTAGCAGTAGTGTCATTCATGCACGCATGAAGGCATAGTGAGTTTTGAGCACTTGGATCTCATGTGTGCCCACTACTGAGTGCCATCACTGCGGCACTGTGGCGTCACTTTATGCGCATATGTATTTGAACAACACTGCTATCCTCGAGAAAGGTGTAAGCAGTAGTGACATTTACATAACGTTCTGTGTGGCACAACGAAACAATGCATTTAAGTAACGTAGCTAATTATACGAAGCCGAAACAATTATAGCTATCTAATTCGGGCCAGACAGCAGGCCTTCATATCGTATGTATATTTTATTGGGTTTCACTTACCATAGTTATCGTCTTGGTAGCAGTGCTTTTAGGATGTTATATTCATTTACCATTATTTTCGCTATATTTAATTAACAATGATGTGCTATCGAAATGAAGGCGTGAAGAACAATAGGCATCTGTCCGTGGTAATAACTTACGCAATCTCTTAATGAAGCTCTAATGGGGATCGTAGAATGCGGAAAGCATACTTATCAAATAATAGGGTTTAACGTGGCAAGACCACGATCTGTTTATGAGGCACGCCGTAGTAGGGGGATTCTAAATTAATTTTGACAACTTGGGGCTTTTCAGCATCCACACCTAACCTAAGCACACGAGCGTTTTCTTTTTTGCATTCCGTTGCCATCGGAATGCGGCCACCGTGGTCGGGATTCGATCGCGCGACCTCGAGCACAGCAGTGCTACGCCGTAGCCACTGATAGCAATATATAGCACATACTGAGACAGAAATAGCGATTGAACGATATGTTAACCGCTTCCTTCACTGGCCACTGTTCAACTTTGGGTAGAAAACACTACGTTGAAACTATACTGGCTATAGGTTGTAAGGATTGGGGGCTCAATCCCACCGTTCGTAACCTGTTGTTAAGATTGGATGGATGAAAAAAAAAACTTTATTGGAGTCGGGCATGAATTAGATGGCAGCTGGCCCATGCCGTTGTCCAATTTATCCACGCTGAGGACGTTGTTGAAGGGAAGGAATGCTTCTCATTGAGAGCGATGAAAATGTGTTTCCTTACAGTATCGACATAAGGACGTTGCAGTTCATCAGTCTAGCATGACTGCGAGAGAAAGTACACTGAGCAGCCGCACAACAGCGGTTTATAAACACTCGGTCCTCCCTCGACCCCAAGAGGAAGGAAACGTTCAACCAGTCATCGTAAACGAGTCGCCTCTCTGCGGGCGGGACACACACACTCACACACACACACTTCTTTGCGCGAGGTTCACGGTCCCCAACCGAGACCGGACGGGCTTCGCAGAACTCGGGGCTTACCTCAGGAGAGGTGCCTTTTATTCCCCGAGCTGACCCCCGCAGCGCGGCCGGTTGCCCATTGTCTTGCGTCTTGAACGGCGCGTGGAAAGGGACCTCGAACTACGTTCATAGCAGACCACGTCGGCGGTGGCGGGTTCAGGCCCAAAGCCTTCTTCGTCGAACTAATCTTGGCTCCTGCGACGGAGAGTCGAGGTCGCGGCTATTGTTGACGCCGTGAGGCTAGAGGGTTGCGGTGGCGTTCCATGACAAGTTGACGCCGCTGTCGCAACTGGCTGGCAAAACTTGTACTCGAGCGGGCCGTTCTTAACAAGGCGTAAAGTGGCTGGGAGAGATTTGCCGGAGTTGAGATAAATTTCTTCGTAGTTATATTAAATTTGTGTTTAGTTTAGAGGTACATTTGGCCAAGTTTGAATGCGTTGATCAGAGACGAGCAAATACATTTCTGCTTTGTTAACCACCTCACTTTTGTTGCCACCATGTAACTCCTTCGTGATCCAGGGATTGGTGTCTTCTACGCCCTCCCCCACCACTCCCCCTTTCTTTCTTTCTTTTTTTCTTTTGTTTAAAATTCCACACGTCATCCGCACGAGAGAGAATAGAAAATTTTGGCGCTTATCTGACTTATTTTGGGGCGTATGCAAGATTCAAGTCGGCATGTAAGTTTACTCTGAAAAACGTTTACACCCTTTGGTGCGTACCTGAAACGTATTGGTCATCTGTCTTGATTGCGTTTCCTTTCTTTACACCCCTGTGCTCGATACTTTGCTGTGAACAATGCTGTGTAACGCGGATTACACGCATGTCGTGCGTGACCCTGAAATACCGGGAACGCAGCATTAAACGAAAGGAAATGCGGACAGGACAGATGACCTGTATTGTTGTGTGGCAAGATGCGACCCAAAGGGTGTAATTTTGCTTAAGAGTGTACGTACAAATTTTTTAGTTACGTTTCGATCAGACACACCTTTAGAATCTTCACTGCCGGGGCCAAATTCGCGATGCTTTTTGTTCGTAAGGGCTCTTTGCCGTTTGCTGACCGGGTACGCCAATAATATGCCAAACCCCATCAGGATTTACCGTAATCCAATTTACACCCATAAAGGTATTTTATATGTCCATAACTCGCACTTTGGCTTACAACCCTCGATATGACCGTTTCGTACACAGAAACACCTATTTCGATATAGCGCAAGCTTGACAAGGACAAAAGAAGGCACATCAGACGTTCAGATGTCCTTGTCAAGCTTGCGCTATAACAAAATAAGATATGCCATACCAACAAGCCCCTATTGCTATCCTCGTCGACCTTTTTCGAGGGTGAAATTCACGACATGACACCCTTAGCAATTTAATTATCATGACGGATCTAAATATAAAACTACGCTCTTCATACAGGAATGAAAATTATATTATCAAAATTATAAATAAACTATCTGTCTTCTGTGAAGAACCTATCCATCGCCTGACTGACTATTTACTGAACAAACGAAATCAAGAATTTTATGCGACCCGATGCGCGATCATGAGCACACCATAAGGGTTGGTGGTGACAGTCCCCAATGTATAATACTGTAACCAGAATAGCACGTATAGCAGTAGCACATACCAACAGCACGTGAAAGAATAACACTCGCATCACTTAAAACAGATGACGTTTACCGCAAGTTGATTCTTACTTTATTTGTCGTTAACATGATGCAGCCCATTTCGTGTTTTGTATGGCAAGAGCTACCCAATCGGTATTTATAGCCGTTCAATCGAGGTCGTGTCTACGAACAGTTAGCGGCAACATTTGAAACAAAAAAATATTGTGCGTGCTTTTGTGTGTTAGTGAGTAAGATATATTTGTTAATTAGGCATCATCTCAAATCCGAGATTTGCACAAATAATTTTATAATGCTATCGTCAGCTTTATTGCTTTGCCAAAATGAAACACTCCCACACTCTCACACACTTATCATGTGTAACCTCCGAAATATGCCCTAAGGTGCAGCGCGGATGTTTTCACCAGAGCTTCACCCCATTAAATAAAGCAGCCGGAACTAGGCTGCGCCAAGGATGTCTCGTGTGGCGTTATACCCGTACGGGTGTAAGGAGTTTTACAATGTTGGCTAAAATTTTCGCTTACGAACAAAACTAGTGTAAGAGGCTTTTGAAAACACGGGCTCAGGAGTTTCTAGAAGTGCGTTTGTATCGACGAGAACAATGTCTAAAACGGATTTGACTTTCACATCAAGTTTAGCTTGAGGTAAACGTTCACTACAGGTACTCAGGCAAGAGACAAGCGCCAAACTTGGCTTCTTTGTAATTACAGCTTAGTTCTTTTGACTAAATATAGAATTTTATGACAAATGACAAAGGCCTGAATCCACAAAAAGCTATTGGGCTAAAATTTTGCAAAAGTATAAATTTCAGCTAATTCTCGTGCGGAACATATAAGCGAAGGTGACCGGCGAATGGCAAGAAAAACTTACCAACGAAAGGCTTTGCGAATTCGGGCAAGTGTCTGTTAGTAGTTTAGCAGAAAGTAGCGTAGGGAATTTCTTGGCCCAGCAAATGTAGACGGCGCATTGAAGTCTCCCGCAAGAAATGAACTTCTGGACTGAACACTGTTGGAGTATGAGAATTCAGTGAATGTTTGAAGTAATTTTTTTTTTCGTTGCGCTGAGGGTGGTAAAAAAAAACAACGCAGCAATCACACTGAAATTGTTAAGGTAAAATGTGCCGACAATGCGTTGAACAAAGGCGCGGCATTATGTATCAGGATCCTTATCCTCTGATTCTTATAATTTTTTATCACCCGTACAACCGAGTGGTAAATCGTGGCAATAGCGGCAATGGTGCGTCCTGCGAGCCAATGACACAAGGAGAAAAGAATAGGGACCTAAAGAATTGTTACAAATTCGCCCCCAATTGCACTAGGCACTAAACCAGCGATGAAGTGATTCGCTACCCCCCTCCCCCCTCCCTCCCCCAATAAAAGAAAAAAATGAAGAATGAGAGAATTGAAACGCGCCTCAAGCCCGTGGAATTTCTGTCCTTGATGTTGATAGTGATGGTGTGATCGCGAGGATGAACTTCAGCATCACTTATATTGGAAAGTAACAAATTTTCGAATACAGCTATAAACTGTGTCTTTCGTGTGAGTACAATGTTTTCCCGTTCTTCATACTTACTCCAACAATTTTACTGCCATGGGATAATTTTAGGGACTGAAAAGAAGGAAAGGCCTATTGTCGACGCCGTTGTCTTGGCTGCCCAATCGTTTATTACTGTGCTGATAGGCGTTTATGCGAGTCATCCCATTCGAAGAGCTCATCTTCGATTTGGACTTCATTTGATCAGCTTCATCTTCTGACCAATCCTTCTAGTCTTAGCGATATTCTCCCAGAGTTTATATGGTACGCACTTTTCTCTTTTGTGAAATTTTGCCCATTGTACTGCGCCTGTAGTGTTTGTGGCATACTAAGCTATTTGTGAAATTTTGTGCTTTGAGGAATTATCGATATGTCATTTTATAATATGCCGTTTTTTTACATTTGCGATATTGTGTGATACATGTTACTCACGTGAAAAAGAGTAGGCAGGCTCCATCGGCCAGATCAACATGTCGTTATTTATTCGCGTCAATAAAAGAAAAATAACAAAGTCATACTGCTTTTGCTTCGGTCCTCTAATTGACCCACTATTGTTTCTCAGTAAAGTCTTTCATTGAGCAAGCCGGTTATGGAGCAGACCTCGTGAATTACAGATTCCGAGGAATAAATTGGCTATAATTTTAGTTAATTTCGATAAAGTCAATGTCATATTGCTCTTTGTCCCGCCAAATGTTCAGTTAGCAATACTTGAACGGTGGAAGCTTGGTTTGTATCCACATCCCAGGGTACGTAATTAGAAAGGAAAGTTTTGAAGGGCATTGATTACATCGACACATCAGCGGGAAAACGTATGCTAATACAAGTTCTACAGCCTGCACGAAAAAGAAGAGTAGATTTTCGCAGTGCCGAATAGTCAGACAACTGACGTCCTAACTTTATGCTTTGCCATGCCGCGTCAACAGCTAAATGCAGCAGTACATAGCCTACAAAGAAAAGCTTACAGATTCTTTGTTTTTTGTTTTGACGATGTGTTTTTGTTTACTTATGCAAACAAACAAACAAACAAAAACGAAGTGTTATTCTTAATGCTAAAGTCCGGCACGCAGGCTGGGTTAGTTACGGGAGTACCATCCCGTCCTGGCCTAGCCACGTAATTGTGCAATTTATTGATTGATAGCTGTGTAGTTAATATCCTCAGTGTAACACCTGGACAATAGGAGAGACGTCGTAGTACAAGAGAAGGGGTATGGGGCTCTGGTTTGCTTTTGGAGCGCCGGGTGTTCTTTTACGTGTAATTAATTCGTACTGCGTGACTCTTTTTGTATTCCGCTCCTATTACGCAAACTACCTCGGCACCAGCGGCGGGTTGGAGGGGGCGCAGTACAGAGAAACTAACACTTTAAAGGGTCCCTCACCAGGCCCCACAGAAAATTTATACGCTGGAAATGGTTACGTGTCCTTTAGAGAGCGTTCTGTCGCAATTTTTTTTTTTCAAATCGGCTCATTAATAGCTGAGATAAAAATATTTCGGTGTCACGAACCGATAATTTCAGGGGGCGAGCTTCACCGCAAGCGTAGGCGCTCCCTCCACTTGCCCCGTCTAGCCTCCGCAAACAAAATTACTTCCCTGCGTTCTCCCATACCGGACCTCGAGGATCGTGTGACGCATGCGTCGCGGGCCCCGCCTTCATCTTTTTTTTCTCCTCGCTTTTTTTTGCGACGCAGCGCACTTCCGCTGGCTCGTTGCGGCCAGCGGAACTATGGAAAGAAACGAGCTATGGAAAGAATAATGATAGGTGTAACTTTGAGGGATAAGAAAAGAGCAGACTGGGTGAGGGAACAAACGCGAGTTAATGACATCATAGTAGAAATCAAGAAAAAGAAATGGGCATGGGCAGGACATGTAATGAGGAGGGAAGATAACCGATGGTCATTAAGGGTTACGGACTGGATTCCAAGGGAAGGGAAGCGTAGCAGGGGGCGGCAGAAAGTTCGGTGGGCGGATGAGATCAAGAAGTTTGCAGGGACGGCATGGCCACAATTAGTACATGACCGGGGTTGTTGGAGAAATATGGGAAAGGCCTTTGCCTTGCAGTGGGCGTAACCAGGCTGATGATGATGATGATGATGACGATGCTGCACTTCCGCTGACGGCGTCGCGTGCGAGCTGTTGCGATTGTCTCGCTTCGCGCAGCACGCAATCTTTCGCGCTGTGCACGAGGACACGTGACTAGTGGTATGAGTCAGTGCTGCACGAATACTCAGGCAGACACAAGCGTATCACGGAGCACGATCCCGCGCCGGAACACGGTAGTAAATGACATAGTTTCGGTGTCTGCGCGCGCGACTCCACGACGTGGGAACAAGCAGACGAAACGGAAGTACATCTCTCTTGCTGCGGTGGGAAGTAAAACAAAAACGTGCAGACATTCGGTTTGTGTATTTTATTATTTCTCTAAGCTTTAATTCGTCTATCCAAGCAACATATTACACAGATAACAGATGTTGGCTTGAATAATTCTCGAAGTCACGTGTCACCACGAACGACGTCACAGCGCGAACACATGTGCGTAGTCGCACTAGCACGTGTACGTCATCCTCTGGCTTGGAGCGCGGCGGCCGCGAGGAGAAGAGAAAAAGGCGTTTCGTTTGAAATTTCAGATCTTTCCGCGGCGCGTAGCGATACAATACTTTGCAGACACGATCGTTATCGCGCAATGTATGCTCTGCGCTTTTGCGCTCAAAATGACAGACCAGGCGTGGGGCCCTTTAGGATGTCAATGTGATGTTATATTTTCTAGCGCAATCATTCACTCCGTTACCCCGATGTCTCCCTAATTACTGCGTCACAATAAGACGTTCGTTTTGTTTTAGTTCTTGTCCTCGGTCAGTAACACCGAATCGACAAAATGAGGGGGGGGGGTTGTGGGGGAAGGCAATGTTTCGCATATCTGAATGGTTGCAATTGATCGGCTAACTCAATGTTGCCTCGCATGCGCACGAGTTGGCGGCAAGCGCGTAAATGCACATGTGTGGTTGTCATTAAAAACAAACAAACAAACTAGAAGATAAGGAAATAAAAAAAAATATATGACAGGATCACTTATGAATATTCCGCCTGGCATAGAGGGAAACGACAGAAAAAGAATAAATATTTCTGCTGAAGGTTATTTCTAACCTCTGACAAATCAGAGAAAATATATTAAAGAGAGACAGAACGACAATAACATGCAAAAAAGAAGAAAAATATCCTAGTGAGGCTGCCATACCTCTAGAATAAAATTTCGCACGGTTCTGCGAGCATTCACGAGGCTGTACGCAGCAGTTATGTCAGGCTGACATAATCTTCATTCGTTTGAACTTTTATTCTGAGCATAGAAACGAGCGATGTAGGAGGAAACACATTTAGAAGTATTGTCGTCATGCACTAATTTATATTGAGTCCTATAAATTTCATACAACACGATCTTTCTTATGACGCGGAGAACTCGTACAGCGTGGCTCCTTTTCTGAGCGAGTAATGAAGTTGCGCTGTTAATATCCACAATCAATGCCAGTATTTCTGGGGAAAATTAATGCAATTGAATATTAATTTGCACCAATTCTCTTTTATGGACCACCATTAAATAAATTTTAAAACCAGTATGACGATAGAGCAATTTAATTCAATGTAAGGGTGACTTTAATTCGAGTGCTTTCTCAGATGCTTATAGTTACGACATAGAAAAAAAAAACTCCTCCTTTCCTCTGAGTACGAAAGGTCAGAAACGCTATAATTAAAGCTCTAAATGAAAAAAACAACAGCAACATGATAAATGAAACTGCTTTGGCGAAGCTATTGCTTCGATTGATTACGCTTTTTGTTCAAACACTCGTGAAACCCATAAGTGTTCTCAGTAGTTCCGGAGGCTTCTTCGGAGTAAATGTTTCGTTTATGACTGCAGCTGTTTTACAAGACGTGAAAAGAGGGCGACAAAAATACTAAACAAAAACAAGAGACTGGAGTTTGCAGTTTGTAATTGTATTTCTTCACAACAAAAAGGAAATGCGCCTCCTATTCTGAAAAGGACATGCTATATCCACTAAAGCATACAACATCGATCCATATAATGATAATACTATCGCTTTGTGAATAAGAATTCTCTACAAAACTTCCATAATGCAAATTAATACGTTGGCTTTGTCCTTCTATGGGTTGTGAGTTGCTGCTTTAGAGACTCGTGATATGTGTTTTGTCGCAGTGTTAAAATGCTTCCAACGCGATGCGTCAATTGTTATAGCAGAGTCAGAAGTTTATGATTTTTGTCAATTAGGGCATAAAGCTTTAGAGGTCAAATATAAGCTTCTTAAAGTTATGATAACTGCGCTCGTCAAAATTCTTTATCATTGGAGTTGATTTGAAATCAATCCACACAATCAAGGAACAGAAAAAAAATCTAAGATGTTTCAAGCTTGTCATATAAAATTTAACTAGCTTCAAGCGGGCGCGCCTAACCCACCCGATCTCTTGGCTTCTCGGCCACGCACGTTTAAGAGTGCCAAAAGTCAAGTGCTTAGCACCTTTTCACAGCGCACACACGCGCCTCCTGATAGGATCTGAGTGAGTTGTCAGCGGCGACACTTATCAAGTCGACGTCATCGCACACTTCGGGGCAGCACCATTTCAGCTTCTTTCTTACTTTTCCCTTTTTTTTCATTCAGCTCCCCTCTATTCCTCCTGTACGTTTTATCAGCCGCGATCGCAGTCTCGGGACGACGAAACCGCTACAGTGTAAACGAGATAACTACCCCGGCCAGCTAAGTCGTCGAGCGTATTTAAAGGATAAAGAAAAAAAAAACGATCCCTCTTGTACGAGACGCTTCGGTACTTGTCGGGCAGTCGCCGACAGACAACGTCCCCTCAAAGCCACGCGTCGTCTGCTCCACGTCGTCTGCCTCTTCTTGGCGTGCGGCCATCTAAAGCGCCCGGGACCGCTTATAATTTAACGTAAGACACGAATACGAAACGATGCTGTCCAGCTCCTCCAAGTCCCCGCTGGCGTTTGAAAGCGGGCTACCACTGCTCGTTTTTCTCCTCCTGCTATTTTACACGGTGCATCGATGCGGAGCTCAGCAGCCACAGACTCAGCGGGTCACCACAAACTATGGCGACGTCACTGGAAGTCTGATGCAGGCTCCCGCGCCGGGCTTGGTGACTCAAGTGCCAGTGTACGCTTTCAAGGGGATACGCTACGCCAAGCCACCCGTCGGTCGCCGAAGGTTTGAGGTAGGTGTTCTGCTGACCCGACAGCTCTCACGGCTTGCAGCAGCCGTAGCGACAAAGCGCACACGCGTGGTATGCAGCATGAAGCGATGTTCAAGCGTAGAGTCAGACATGCAGGGGCGCGGAAATATTTCGCCTGATGCGACAGAGTTTGTTTTCCGGTGCATTTCTGAAGTTTCAGGGTGCAATCGCTGAACGGCTGTCTCAGATGATATAGGCTTTGTACCTTCTCGAAAAGATTAACTGCATTGATGGAATTTAACCGAGATAAAGAAATAATACCCAGTTGAGTTTCGGACTATCTTCTCAAGGTCGCTTCAGTATAGCCACACAAAGTCCCTGTCATTGCGACTTGCGATGACTAGGACGTTCGCTGGAAATTTTTGAGTCACTTAATTGACACTGTGGAGCATCGCGGGGGGCAAAGAAGCCCTCCACTTTCTCTTCTTTCCAAAAGAAGCCCGTTAAAATGAACCGGGAGTATATTCACCCTAAAGTCCGTAGTTGACCGGTCGTTGCTCCGAACATCCCCCCACTAGTATTTGCTACGATTAGAAAAATCAAACGTGGTGTACCAAGTGAAGGGGAACTTCTAGATACGGAATGCTCTCAATAATTACAATCTTTTCTTTTAGCAAGCTCTGCCTTTTATTTGAAGTCCTCCCTTGTTCACGGCGTGGGAAGTGTACGTTATATGTCATGCTGGTCGAGTTAGTGCAGTCTGTTCTTTGTCTCAAAGTCGACGAGATATCGCGACAAACACTCGCGTAAGCTTCGAAGGTGATATTATTACCGACCCGATGATAGTGATTCTGGTGCAGCGTATTCCTTTTTGAGATTAGAATCAGTTGCTACGCAATGTTGCTCCTCGCAACCGTACTCAGTTACCTGCCTTAAAGCTAAGGAAATACGGCGAAAAAAATGCACCTTCTATAAAAGAATACTAGAAACTAGAAGTACGTGCGGACCCTCGAAATTCTGTTATAGTTGAGAAACTTTGTTTACCACATTAAGAGAAATCTAGTGCAGTCGGCCCTGGTACATCATCTGAAACTCATCACTCGGTCCCAAAGCGCTGCATCAGACTAGTATGTAATGTGCGCTCCGAAACCTTGGTGCATCTCGGGAACACAAAACGCTAAAATTACGTTACTTTGGTTGGTGACGCATAGGACGGTAGCTATTTTCATTGCTTTACCACACACGAAAGACCGTACTCTCAGTATCCCCTTCTCCCCCCCTCCCTCTAAAATATATAGGAAAGAAAAGGCAGCTTAGTGGTGGCCACCATCGGCAATACGTGCTATAGTTGATGAGATGGGATGACAGTCAGGCATATCTGTTGACCTGTCTCCTGGTGTGGAGATGTATGTCTGAATCATGATGCATGTAAAGGCGAATCTCTCTCACTGTCTCAATAGATAAATAAGCGCGAAGAACGCGGAGCTTTTGGCGCTAACAACGCTGCGTCCGGTCTACGCACCAGTAAACGTAGGCTTGCGACGTGAGGTCGCGACAACTAAGCAACGTGCTTATACTGCCTAGAGAGAAAGAGAGAGAAATAGAAGAAAGAAATGAGAAAGGCACGCAGGATTAACCAGAACAAGAAATCCGGTTTGCTACTCTACGTCGGGACCATGTGGACTTAACATATAAGAACGAAGTTGGTAGAGATCCGGTTGTGATCATGTGTAAATTGCTTTCCAATTTGCCAAAACTGAAGTTTGTTCTGTACATCAATGCTTTACTTTCTCGAGACACATCGTTTTTTTTTATGTGTGTAATCTGCCAAATATTCTCGTTCGCCATTTTTCTCGCGTATAGGCTGCACATTTTGCCTTTTCTATCAGTTTCACTGCAGCTGTATCACCCAGCCACTTTCGAAATGTTCTAGAGTCGACGATGCGTTGCGTGAAGTGCCACTGCCGGACAGAGCCAGCTGCTATATATCCTTGAGGTAGGGTTCGCATGACAAAAGTGGGCCCCTGGACGACTGCCAGGGCCAGCAGCTGTCCACGTGCTGTGCTGTCAATGATATGACCGTCCAAATCCCTCTCAGATAGGCTAATCTCGAAGAGAGAAAGAGAGGCGCCAGTTCACATAGGTGATAGCGACGCTTCCTAATTTTGCTGACGTAGCCTCTCAGCACTTGTCATCACCCTCTCGTGCATCTGTGCAATCGATCACCGATGTCATTGCGTCGTGATGTGGGCTGGTGGTATAGCGGGGGAAAATTAAGAATGCCACTGAAGCGTTTTCTTGAGCGTACGTGCAACAGAACACGGTGAAGGGGTGAAGCGAAAGGGTGAAGCGAAAAAGAAAAAAAAAAGTTAGGAGATGTTTTAGCTCAGAGTGCCCGACTAAGTGACAGCGTAAGCTCGCCGACGTGCCTCGACATTACCCTCTAAATGGCGCTTCCTGGTTTCGGCCTTCCGCGACAACGATACTTCGCTTATCCATTTTCGGATAAATCCGAAAAGCTACAAAAGAACGCTCGCCGATAAATATATTGCGAATTTGGATTTATCAGAATAACATAGATTTTGAGGGCACGTAGCCTTTAAAATTGTCTTATAGCCTTTTGTCTCTCGTAATTGCCGATGCATTTCGCCGCGAACCCCGCGATGCGTGACAACTCCAGAAAAAGCCACACGCAAAAAGCGCAACAAGCTGGGGCTGCAGATACACAAACACAATCAAAAGGAGCTTTTTGCTAATAAAATGCGCACGTACATGTGGAAGAAGAAATAACAAACAGATAGAGTTCTACTCGTCGAGCTACGCTCATGCGCTACGTTCTAGAGGTATACGTTCTTGCAAGCTCTTGCTTCTTTGTCTTGAACACGGATGAATGCTAGGTGCATCTCATTTGTAACGGGGTTCTGGCTTGCGCCGCCAAGTTCAATTTTTGTGTTAATCCATCAAACTGCGTGGCTATCTAAACAAAACATTTGCTCCCAAATGAGGCGAGAGAGTGGAAGCGAAGTCGAGCTCGCTGTGGCTCTCAGCCTATGGTACGTTCGGTTTCTACGCTTCTTCGTTGTATGTATCATTCCAGGTTTTACGCCACCGATCTTCCAATCACTTTTTTACTGGTTTTCAATGCGTGATTTCGATAAGGCCATCATCTGGCGGATGCCGGCCATCAACTTTTTTGCAGTATCCCGTGTATGATGCGAAGGAAATTGCTGAGGTAATGGTGTGCTGGTACGTGCGTGCCCACGACTGGCCTCTCCTTTAGTGTTGCGCGCTGCATCTCCTGGCCTTCCCAGTATCTAGTGAGAACGTCGAAAGGATGTTCTCTATGGTCCATACCGGGAACAAGAAGGAGAGTGCCAAGTGGCGGGTGATAACATTGAAAACTATGCTTGTATAACTACAAGTTGAAACCAGAGACAATAATCCTGCTACCAGTTGCTCAACAAATGTTTCTTTTTTAGTATTGTCAATTTGACAGTGTTCTCTTCCATTAAAGAGCAGTTGCCAGATTTTACACAGAAATGAATAAAACCCCACAACTCCAGTTTTGGGTAATCTAACCACATGATATATGGAAACACACAGGAAAACTACGAATTTCTTTCAAAATATAAACACCCTCAGAATTCGGCCTAAAATAAAGTCCGAAAACGCAAAGCCGTAACAATAAGCCCCGACCGCCTGCGCTTGAAGCCAAGTGGCATGTCCTTATTGTACTAATCCTCCTTAACTGCCGAGCAGAAGAAGAAAGCCTCAGACAGACCAAAGCTGCTCCGAAGGAAGCTGCTGCGATTAACCCTCGATATGATGACCAATGAGAACGCCCACAATTTTTATAAAAAAAGTTCCGTGTTCATTGCTGCAATCTGTAATTTATAACAGTGCTGTACCGCCTGCTTCGTTTGTCGACTGGTGGCTCAAGCTATTTCTCACATGGATTATACCCATGACAAACCGGCAATTTTAAGCTTGTTCGAATCAACGCAGATCAATATCAGTGTAAACAGAGAGTGGCTCCTCGGTTAGTTCCCGTAGGCCTGATTTTGGTATTCATATGCGCAATCGTGCTTTCTGTTTAAATCGCGCTCATAAATTTCGACGCCTGTTAACTTCCATGAGCATCGAAACTATCCGCGTGACAAGCGTGTAGCTGGACGTTGCTGTCATCAACGGTAATAAGGTATGCGACCGGGCTAGTAGGTGTTGCTCTGTGACATTTGACGGTGCTAACTTGGACAAAAGACGGCGAAAGAGGCGAAAATTAAACACTTGTCTCCGTTTGTTGCCTCTTTCGCCATCCGTTGTCCAAGGTCGCGCTGTCAAATGTCATGGATCATTGGCAAGATGGCGTACGGTACGTTTACCGTAAGTTAATTCACAAGGGATTAGATCCTCATGGCACGTGCATCTTACCCTTTGGTGCATTTGGTTGAGTGCCGACCTTAAAACCAAGAACAAGTGGCTAAATCAAGTTAAACGCAACCGTGAAAACGAGCTTCCCCACCTAGGTTCAATTGTTGCGGAGAAGCCGGCTTCAACAAACGCTTCAGCGTTCAGCAAGCTTTTGCAGACTGATGAAGGCAGACTACGGCCTAAGTCTGTTGATTTTTACTTCCACTGAACTTGAGACGCGCTTCCTTGTTTGTTCCACGTCTCTTGTGGGTCCAAGAAAATGCTTGATCACAGTTTTCCGCTCGTCCTCCACGGCGCACGAGCATTGTCTGCAGTCTACGTGGCCCTGCGCTGTCGAACACGAAGAACAACTTCTCTTGCTTGACCGTGGTGTTGCTGGAGAATGCAGTAGCCAAAACCAAATGGAGTAGCCAGAAGCATGCATTTTCTGATATCTGCAGTTGGACGCCAGTTAACCTTACCTGCCCGCAGAATTCAAGGATAAGGGGCGAAGGCGAGTGCTTCTCTATGTATCGGAATCGTCCCTTATTTTGTTCAGTGTGTTCTCATTCACGAAAAGCGAATTGTTTTTCTTAAAAGTAACAAACAATTGCTCAGCAATGCAAGGCCCAGTAACAAGATCGTTGTGGTTACATTCGCATGATTCTGAGCCCCGATATAACGATGTACGTAGGTGTGGTAGATTCGAAACCTGCGCTAGTTGGCACGGAAACGTGATGTCCCATTGTCGCGTGTCTGCAACGCCATTACATCGCGCTAAGGATGGGGTTCTCTTTTCTGTTTCGCACTAATATTGTACTGCAGTAATAGTTTCAGGTGGCGTCATCCAATCAGGAACGCTATCGCGATAACGCACGGGTCACCGCGCCGCATGCGTGTAAGGGAGCCGTCCGCTGCTTCGGTATGACTTGGATTCCAGACCAGCGTCGTGTAATTGTGAAGCACAGTGAATGCGGGCTTTGGTATACGCAGCGATGCAGCATATGACCCTCCGCATCCTCTCCAAGTACGGGTCCCGCCGGCACTTCACTGCTCCGAAGGGCTCCCCGCTGCTTTTGTAGGCTGCGCATGGCGCTGCGTCTGCGATACGTGCATGCGAGCCGAGGCCGATGTTTGCGTAATTGAGCTCCCGCCCCGCAGAGCAGGGCTCTTTGGAGATTGTGCAGGGCTGGACGGCACTCTCACTTTGTTCCCGCGCGTGCGAACGTGGCCGCACTGAGATTGGGCGTATCTTTATCTCTTCTTCTTTTTATTTTGTGGCTGCACTGAGATTGGGCCTATCTTTATGCGTTCTTTCTTTTTCGTTTGATTCGCGAGTGCCGTAGCGGTAGAACAAGAGGTCTCTTCTCCTGCCCTCTTTCTCCTCGCCTGTTCTCTCTCGCTCAGCCTCCGTTCCTTCGACTCTTATCGCCCATGTGGTCAGCGCTGTGCTGCCCTGGCTTCGTTAGTCCATGTCGCGTGCCAGAATGGCGCGTGTGGGGTCGTTGCTTATACGGCAGGTACACGCGCACCTTATCTCTTGCTTCCCTGGAAGGGGTTGACCGCTGACATGCTCACATGCCTTGGTGACGAGCGTTCCCACTCGGAGGTTTAAGAAAGGCTCGCCCAAGATTTAACCTTGTTGCAGTTCAGGCCTCACCGTCTTTTTCTTGCTGGCGTTAACGAAGAGAGGAAGATCTAATTTTTTAATGTTCGTGATAATTATTGGGGTTGTTTTCAACATCGGGAGCATGCAAGCATTTGTTCAGAGTCAGGAATCGCCAAACTCATGATTATGTTTTCTTCGACAATGAATACTATAAAAAATATAAAAATTATGTAAAATTATATATATATATATATATATATATATATATATATATATATATATATATATATATATATATATATATATATATATATATATATATAAAATTATATAAAAATAAAGTTAATTTTATATAAAAATATAAAAATTATGGGGCTTTGGGTGCCAAAACCACTTTCTGATTATGAGGCACGCCGTAGTGGAGGACTCCGGAAATTTCGACCACCTGAGGTTCTGTAACGTGCATCTAAATCTAAGTACACGGGTGTTTTCGCATTTCGCCCCCATCGAAATGCGGCCGCCGTGGCCAGGATTCGATCCCGCGACCTCGTGCTCAGCAGCCCAACACCATAGCCACTGAGCAGCCACGGCGGGTCACTTTGGTTCTGGTATTTGATATAATTACCAGAGAGGTTATTATAGAGCGCGACGTCTTCCTTTGTCGTGTCTGGGAATGAGAGCTCGCTCGCTCGCTCGCTCACTCACTCACTCACTCACTCACTCACTCACTCACTCACTCACTCACTCACTCACTCACTCACTCACTCACTCACTCACTCACTCACTCACTCACTCACTCACTCACTCACTCACTCACTCACTCACTCACTCACTCACTCACTCACTCACTCACTCACTCACTCACTCACTCACTCACTCACTCACTCACTCACTCATACAGTTTTTTTCTCTGGCATCCACGTTAAATTCGAGAAACAAACTTGTTTAAGTTTTATGAAAATAAGGGGGCAGGTTATGGCTAATGCGTACACACAGTTCGAAATATGTGGGTTGATTGCAGCGCTTGCAATAAATGGCGTAATCGAGCGCTCCAGAACATCTATAATTGACTCTTACGAGCGGCACAAAATTTCTCAAGCAGTCGTTGCATGACTACAAATGCCAGAAAAATCAAAGTTAGCAACAATAGGCGGACTACTATGGAAAATGTATGTGCCAAGTTTAATGCGCGTGGATCAAATACAGCTTTTGCAAGACATTTCTAAAATATGTGCTTACAAATGTCAAGCTGCCGTAATTAGACATACTTTTCTCAATGCCTGGAAATGACCCTCCGTTACACCATCTTGAAAGTCAAGGGATACGAGGGGCATCTTCTGTGCAACGAGTTGCGAAATTTTAACGTTACTGCCTCAAATATTGGCGGTACAAATAATTAATCAATATTAGTTTTTGCGATATTTCCATGCCTGATGTGCCGTTCGCCTGCTGTCCTCAGTGAACTGACAGAGATAGCTTATTTCTGTTTGTTGAAAGTAAGGGCCAGGTGATGGATAATGTGTAGGCAAATTTCAACGTGGGTGGGGGCACTGTGGTTTTTGCAGCAAGTTACGTATGCAAGCACTCCGGAGCATTAAGAGTGTTTCACGAGCGCTCAGAATTCAGCCCGTTTCCCTGGCAGAACAACAAATGCCACCAAGTAAAACTTAGCGAGAATGGGGGAAATGCTATGGCAAACATTTGTGCGAAGTTAGATGGGTGTGAAATAAATACTACCTTAACTAAAAATTTCAGAAAGAGTTCGACAGTGTCGTACTGCTGTTGTCAGCTGTGCTTCTCAATAACCCGAGATAACCCCTTTTTGCACCAAGTTTTTGTGAACTGCAAACGGGTGTCAAGTTCAGTGCGATACGTGATGAAACCTAGACAGATAAGGAGCGCTGCAAATAATTGCTGAACTCTCATGTATTCTCACATATTTTTCCAATAACGGGGTTTGTAGTAAGGTTCTACGGTGTCCTCAATGAACTACACAAGGCAAATTGTTTATATTTATTTGTAAGTAGAAGCAGAGCGCAGATAAGGCTTTAACAAAGTTCAAAGTGTGTGGGCAAATTATAGGCCTTAGCAGTAAAATACGTATGTAGGCTATCCGGAGCGTTATCATTGCATTTGAGGAATAAAGCAGAATTTCACGCGCAGCCCTGGGGAAACTGTATGCAGCAACACGATCACATGTTGTGGAAATAAAGGGGCGGGGGGGAGGGAGAGTATTATATTCTTGCAAAGCAAGAGCGTATGCATGTGCTGGAAGGTCTCAAACGGACCACTCATATAGGGGCAACGTTTCAAAGCGTGGAATTTTATTACAGGCAAATGAAACATTTTTTGCAACTGCTCGAAAGAAACAGCTTCGCTGGAGTGGGGTTTTTTATTCTGCAGGGTCACACAAATATGCAGTCTTCCTTTACGTCACGTCGCCGGTACTTGAGTGAAAGCGAGATTTAAAATAATATTATGTGGTATTACGTGTCACAACTACGATACGTAAATGGGGCACGCCGTAGTGGGAGACGCCGCAATAATTTGGACCACCTGGGGTTTCTTTAAAGTGCACTTAAATCTAAGTACACGGGGTGTTTTTACATTTCACCCCCATCGAAATGCGGCCGCTGTGGCCGGGATTCGATCGCGCGACTTCGTGTTGAGCAGCGCAACAGCATAGCCAAAGCATTATGCAAAGAAGAAGTGAGGCGCGCAGACAGGACACAAGAGTAGAGAAGTGGACAATACGAACGCCGACTATCAACTGAAGGGAGCACTGTGGCGAAAAAAGAAAGAAGACATAAAACTCATCTACGCATGTTCAGGATTGGTAACACCACGTGTCAGTCGGGTACACGCGCCGGTCTGACTGACTGACACGTGGTGTTATCATTCCTGAGCATGCGCAGATGAGTTTTGTGCCTTCTTTCTTTTTTCGCCTCAGTGCTTCCTTCAGTTGATAGTCGGCGTTCGTGTTGTCCACTTCTCTACACTTATGTGCTGTCTGCACGCCTCACTTCTTTTTTGCATAATGAATCCTTACCAACTAGCTCAGCTTTCTGTCGTTCTAGCCAAAGCAACCGCGACGGGTTGAAAGCGAGATGAAAGAACGAATGATATAATGCACATGAGCAAGCATACGCGATCTGTTCACTTGTTGGGTAATAACTGCTGTCTGCAGCAAAAGCAGGCTTAAGTTATATGAATGAAACTAATGTCCGCGCAGTGTACAAACCCCAAACAACCCTCATTTCACTCCCCTCTGCAGCGGGTAGACCCAGAGAAGAGGAGAGAGTGACAAGACATGTTCGAGGGCCCAATACCTTGGCAGGCTTCGTAATAAGGGACAGGCGGGAAGCTCGCATTCAGCTTTATTCTTCGTTTACTGCCCATTTTACGTGGCACGCGTCTTGCTGTCATCTTCATGATTCAACTCTTATAGAACGCGGCCACGTGGAGCAGATGACTCTGCTTGCAATTTCACCGAGAGAAAGGCTTCCTTTTTTCCCGCGCATTTGCGCACGCGCTGTGTTGTGGTCACTCGTGTATACCTGTAGGCAGCACGTGCTATCCGTTGAAGCTAGCCCGACAGCTGCAGTTGCCTAACTCGTCCTCTGTTATCAGTTACACTCTAACTGCGTGAACAGCGCTCGTAAAGCAAGCGACTCTGCTTCCTTTATGACAACGCAAGGTCCCTTGAAAGGCACGCGCGGTATTCTCCCCAAAGCCGCGTCAAAGGTGCCCCGTCGAACTGTGGCAATTAAGAAGCGTGAGAATGACCCGTGCGATTTCCGCTGGGTTACGTTGCGCACTTTTATTAGCACAAATGGACGCTGCTATTAAGGAACGCCGCAGACAGCTTTCCTGTTCGGAGTTCTTTTTTTTTTCTTTTTGTGACGTCGAAGCTCTGCCGTTTTTTTTTGCAGTGTTGCGCGTAGTCTGTTTTCATTTTCGACTTCTCATAGTTCTTGATGTTGGAGACTTGCCCATTAAGGCTTCCATAAAGCTAACTATACGCGTTCGCAAGTGTGTATACTTAACTGCTCGCACCGATAACCAACGGAAGCCGAAGCGTCTTAAACTTATAATAACCCCGCCTGTTGTGGTTAGCGGTATGGTTCGTTATCTTGAATGAATTTAACAGCCGGAAAGACGGCATATCACCAAGCGATCGATTTGACGAAGCCATGACGAGCGTATACTAACCAGCCTCTTATAATACAATGTTTCGTGAGTGAGATTCCCGTATATGGAGTCTAAAGCTTGTTGAACTTATATTAAACGACAGCTTTCTGTCGGCGTCAGCCTTTTTGTTTTGACAAAAATACGCTATTCAGTTTTCCCGTATCCCATCTTCTGCAGCCATAGGAGATTTCAGTTAGATTATTTGAACACAACCGATACGGTGGAACAAGAAATGAAATTGGATTTGATACTTTCTGCTGATCCCAGCATAGTGCAGGATGTAGAAGTGATAGTTAGGGTAAAGTGCAGTGATAATAGGTTAGTGAGGGCTAGGATTGACCTCAATTTGAAGAGAGAAAGGGTAAAATTGGTCACGAAGAAACAGGCAAACCTAGAGGCAGAAATGGTAAAAGCAGACAAATTCAGGCTCGTACTTTCAAACAAATGTGCAGCCTTAGAACATAGAGATGAAGATGACATAGAGACAATGAATGAAACCGTAACTGGGCTGGCTTCAGAGGCAACAATTGAAGTGGGAGGTAAGCACCTAGGCAACCAGTAGGCAAGCTCTCCCAAGTAAAAAAGGACCTAATACAGAAACGACAAAGAATGAAGGTGTCCAACTCAAGAGATAAGATAGAATTCGCGGAACTGTCAAAACTGATCAACAATAATAATATTTGGGGTTTTACGTGCCAAAACCACTTTCTGATTATGAGGCACGCCGTAGTGGAGGACTCCGGAAATTTTGACCACCTGGGGTTCTTTAACGTGCACCTAAATCTAAGCACACGGGTGTTTTCGCATCTCGCCCCCATCGAAATGCGGCCGCCATGGCCGGGATTTGATCCCGCGACCTCGTGCTCAGCAGCCCAACACCATAGCCACTGAGCAACCACGGCGGGTCTGATCAACAAGGAGAAAATAAGTAATACTCAAAACTATAACGTGATAAAGACTGAAGAAGCCGTAAAAAAATGAACGCAGCCTGAAATCAGTGAGAAAGAAACTTGGCATAGGACAAACCAAAATGTATGCACTGTAAGATAAGCAGGGTAGTATCATCAGCAATCTCGAAGATATAGTAAAAGAAGCGGAAGAATTCTATACTTACCTGTGCAGTACCCAGAGGAGTCAGGATACCTCCCCTAGGAACAGTAATAAACAGGATACAGAAACTCCTCCTATAACTAGCGATGAGGTCAGAATGGCCTTGCAAGACACGAAACGAGGAAGAGCGGCAGGAGAAGATGGAATAAAAGTCGACTTAATCAAAGATGAAGCAGGTATAATGCTTGGAAAACTGGTGGCTCTTTATACGAAGTGTCTATCCACTGCAATGGTTCCAGAAAACTGGAAGAATGCAGATATTATACTAAGCCACAAAAAGGGAGACGTTAAAGAATTGAAAAATTACAGGCCCATTAGCTTACTCCCAGTATTAAATAAAATATTTGCCAAAATAATATCCAATAGAATAAGGGCAACACTGGACTTAAGTCAACCAAGGGAAGAGGCTGACTTTAGAAAGGGACACTCTATAATAGCTCACATCCATGTCATTAATCAGGTTATGGAGAAATCCGTGGAGTACAATAAGCTTCTCTATATGGCTTTCATAGATTACGAAAAGGCATTTAATTCAGTAGAGATACCAGCAGTCATAGATGCATTACGTAATCAAGGAGTACAGAACGCTTATGTAGATACCTTGGAAAATATCTATAAAGGATCCTCAGCTACCTTAATTCTACATAAGAAAAGCAGGAAGATACCTATAAAGAAAGGGGTCAGACAGGCAGACAAAATTAATCTCCAATGCTATTCAAGCTATTAAACAGGAAAGGCTTAGGAGTAAGAATTGACGACAAATATCTCAGCAACCTTCGGTTTGCCGCTGACATTCTATCCAGCAAAAGTTCAGACGAGTTACAACAAATGATTGAGGACCTTAACAGATAGAGTATAAGAGTGAGGTTGAAGATTAATACGCAGTGAACAAAGATAATGATGAATAGCCGGGCAAGGGAACAAGAGTTCAAGATCGCCAGTTAGTCTCTAGAGCCTGTGAAGGAGTACGTTTACCTAGGTTAATTAATCACAGGGAAACCTGGTCATGAGAAGAAAATTCATAGGAGAATAAGAACGGGTTGAATCGCATACGGCAGACATTTTCAGCTCCTGATTTGAAACTGACCATTATTATTGAAAAGGGAGGTGTACAATCAGTGCATTTTACCAGTGCTGACATATGGGGCAGAGACTTGGAGACTGACAATGAAGCTTCAGAACAAGTTAAGGACCGCACAAAGAGCGATGGAACGAAGATTGCTTAATTGGCATAACGTTAAGAGACAGAAAGAGAGTGGTTTCGATCACAGAGCAAACGGGTATAGACAATATTCTAATTGACATCAAGAGGAAATGTAATGCGCCGGTTAGATAACTGGTTGTACCATTAGGGTTAAAGAATGGGTACCAAGAGAAGGGAAACGCAGTCGAGGACGGCAGAAGACTAGGTGGGGCGATGGAATTAGGTAATTCGCTGGTGCTAGTTGGAATCGGTTGGCGCAGGACAGGGGTAATTGGAGATGGCCTTCGTCCTGCAGTGGTCACAAAACATGATGATGATGATGATGATGTTGATGTTGATGATGCGGTGTTCAAAGCTAGTGCATTGACACTTCTTACTTCGAACTTTGCATTACAAGCCATAGGATTAAGTAAACGTTGGTGAGGTTATAGCTGGACCGTCAGTAGGTAAAAAAGAATAAGGTCGTCGCAGTTTGCGTTGGTGCTTTTACAAGTCAGCAGGCACCACATAGTCAAGGTTTGTTGTGGCGCGCAAGAGCCTTAACGTCCTGCGTCATTCTTGCGCAATAAAAAAAATGAACAATAGTTTTCAGTCTTCGCATTCGAAACTGGTCATTAAATAAAATTTTTGGTTTTTGCGTGCCAAAACTGCGATCACATTATGAGGCACGCCGTAGTGGGAGACTTCGGGCTAATTTTGACCACGCGGGGTTCTTTAACGTGCACCCAATGCCCACTACACAGGCGTTTTCACATTCCGCCCATTGAAACGCTGCTGCCATCACCGGGATAAGGTTGCGTAACGTCAAAGCCTCTAAGCAAGCACGGCGCGGGTAGCTAGTCATTTATTTAAGAAATATCCTTACAAGTGGGATGAGTAATTGTTGTATAGCTCTTAGTTGGAACAAATTGTATCATTTGGGCTGCAACTCTACGAAACTCCTAGATGCGAAAACTGCGTAATTTAGATGAAGTTTCCGAGCGATTCAAAATATTTCTTTCTCAGCTGCCGCAGTGCGGAAAGAAATGCAGCATCTCCAGTTGAAACCGATGAAGGAAACACACTGGTCGAGCACAGGTTTACAAAAAGTACTTACACATCGAACTTTGTGCTGGTATGATACATGTTATCAACGCAGTCAATCTCAAATGACGTGCTGTGCAAGAACACATGAAGACGGAAAAGATTCTGCGACGACATGGTTTGCGCAAATTTTTTAAAATTCAATTGGTATAGTTGCTTTTCGACGTGGTTTTATAACGACGAGCCACACATTTATGTTTTATTTTTGCGCCTCTTGAGTGTAAGCAAGTGGGTTGTAATAATTGTCACAGGCATTGAAGCTGAATTCGGTAATTTGAACGAAAATGTGTGGCCCTCAACGGCATGTAGTTAGGCAAGAGGTTCTAGCTCATGGCAAGCGGCAAGCCCGATATTCAGTTCAATGGTTTATACCCAGTACTAACCCATTGAAGGAAGCCAGTTAATTTTGTGACCTTGTTGCAAACCTGATATTCACACACTATGGTGAATGTCACAGCTTGAGCTGGTAGACGGATAATACATGAAATTGGCGTAGGGGATTTGCCTTTCTTGTGGCAGCCACTATGCAAACCAACCATTTCATTTTAAAAACAGTTGTAAAGAACTGTTTGTACGGGTCCAACAATGATGAATGTCTTCTACTGAAAGAATCGTGTTTAGCCATGCATGCATAGCAAGGTCCCTTGACCGTGCACTTACGAAATGCGTTAAGTGAAAGGTGTCAAGCGGTTTCTTAGCGTTGTACTTTGCACTATAACATTAAAGGTTATGCAGGGTAAACTAGCAACAACCTGCATGTTACAGTGTTGGCGCAGTACCCACGAGGTCTCGACTTCCGCACTTGTCCTTCACTACCTCGCGCTGCTTTTCTTCTGCGCAGCGCCCCGAACCGCTGGACCAGCGCTCCTCGTTCAACGAGAATCTACAAGTGTACGAGAATTCACGTTGCCTGCAATGGACGAGCTTCCCGTCGGAGCGTATTGTCGGGGACGAGGACTGCCTGTACCTGGACATCTACGTGCCCGCCACGTATTTCGCCACTCCTGTAAGTATACTGAGCTGTGCCCGTGCGCAACTATCAAAACGCACATTAATAAAAAAAATTTATGTAGCAGTCTGAGACGAAAGAAACTGTTCCGTCAACTCTGTGCCCTTTTAAGTGAGGACTTCTTGGGCTCTTTCTCGCACTTTTCTTGAACGGCTGTTTGGCCTAGCAAACTGGGCCGGTGATGGAGGCAGTGCAATCAAAAGTGATGACTTGAGGTGGGTCGATTCTCATACCAGAGCATTAAATGTGTCCTCGCAAAGTTCTTAATGGGGCTATTAACGCTAGCAGATACTGGAGGCATTGAAAACTCACAACACCCACATGCCTCGTAGTATTAATCAACACTGCTAAGAAATAAGTGACCCCAGAAGCGCACCTCCGCATGTTTACCGGGACGCTATCGCTTTATTTGAGAATCATCCGCTGATGGTTTCTGCCTAACCTTTCATTCGAAGCTGTCGTTCTTGATATGTTCCTTCTATCGTTATTAGTTTACCGTTTGTGTTATTGATTCCTTGCCCAAATCCTCCATTTTCGCAAAATCCCTTCCACTGTTTTCTTTTATGAACGACCTTGTCTGTTATTGCCTTCAGCTTGCCTCCCCGTCGCGTTCTTTACGACGTACTTTTCGCTTAGACCTATTGCGTGGCCAAGCAATCTGCCTCAGTCCTCGTCAACGTAATCTGAAATTTTAACGACCTTTATTACCGCGTTTCGCGTGCTTTTGTTTAGATGATACCGTACTAGAACGCAGCTATGCACGCCATATCCTCGTTCTTCATTCCTTCTTGACAAACATGGCACCACGTTACAGTCGTGTTTACTTGCGCGCCAGTTGGTTACACAGGTGCATACTTTACGCTGGCAATATTTTGGAAAAATGCAGCACACTGAATTCATTTTTGCCAGTTTTTGACCGTTGCCTTCCCACACGTCGAAAGCAATGTGTTATGTGCATTCTGAGGCTTCTTTTTACTTCTGACAAAACTTCAAAGCATCAATTGTGTATGCGCGTCTCATTTACTAACACTCATGATTGTATTGCACTTAGAGTTACACTTATAGAAGAACTAAAGAACGAGGATAAAAGAAAAAAAAATGCGTACGTACGCATGTCCACTATTTAGTCTTTTATCTTCGTTCTTTAGTTCTTCCGTCAGGGACATACTAAGCGCAATACAATCATGAATGTCCACCAGCTAACAAAGTCTATTGCTTTACTAACACTGCTTATTCTTGTACATGTTTGAGCATTTCTTAATCGATCTTGCGCCTGTCTTACCATGCGCTCTTTCTCATTTCAACACTTACATTCCTCAGCTTTGAGGCGAGTTGTAGGCGGCTCGATCGTATTGCAGTGTTCTTTGAGAAGTGAAATCCAGTAGCCGGGAACAAATACTTCCAACCGCATCCTCACAAAACCCAAGACCACACTATCACATACTGGCGAACTGCTTGCAAACTGGCTTGAGCGACCGACTTTGCACACGCGCGCTCCGCCTCGTCTACTGCACTTAATTGACATGAACCCCTGTATTTTCTCTTTACCGCTCTTTCACTCCCCGTTACTCCTTCTTAAGTGTAGGGTAGCCAACTGACCATACCTTCCATGCTATTTCGTCATCTTTCTGTGTATCCTGTGGAGATTTATATTTATATAACGTTGCTGCTAGCCACAATGCTTTCTGCTGAACTACTGTGCATGCATGTTACCAAACGATTCCACGCAAAACAGCTACAGGAACGTTCCAATTACGAAAAAAAAACAGGTGCAATGTGCCCATGCAGCTGCCTATGTCAACAATATTGGAACAAGCAACAATATGGTTCAGAGCATGTAGGATTCTCCAATAGGGAGGGCAGTCTTTAAACGCCTTGTGACATTCCGGAAGTATCTATTCCCGTGCTAGCGCGTTGCGTCAGCGATGGGGAGTAACTTAGGACACTGTTGAAAACGCAGCAATGAGAAGAAAGACAAAGTGTAATCAGAAATATTTTTAATTCTGCTCACGTCCCATTTCTATGGTACTGTGTGAGGCCAAGAAGTTTCACTGTTGCGGCATTTGTTATACTTGCCATTGATGTTTTACGACAAATCATGCGTAGAGGTTGTTAAATTTGCCGCCCTAATTTGTGTCCTTCTTCAGGTTGTTAGAAATAGAACATCTGCGACGGTCATGCATAAAATTGTGATTTATTCTTTGATAACTCTTTACGAACAGTTCGTTACTGTTATACCCCCCCCCCCACACACACACACACTTTTTTCTTTCTTTTTTTGTTGTAGTTGAAGTATTCGTTTTTGCTTAAACTTTCTAGAAGCCGATAGATTCTAGAAGAATGTCCTGGATTGGTACTTCTAGACATACGACATTGGCCTGTAGAGACAGCGATTGTACATAGAGACAGCTTTCGTCAATTTACGCTTGAATCGTATGCGTCGTCTTGGCACACCTTCAGGAGTCGCTTTTCCGCGAAGGGGATCCTTCTTTCGTTATCGTTAACGGCTTGAACCCTTTTTGTTATCTGCCTAGGAGATGATACGTTTGGCGTGGCAGCCATTTCGCGCTGTCGATATATCTCCGCTCGTCTATTTACTGAGAATATCGCCTTCGATGGTTTGCTTTTGTTCTGTATTTGCTTTTGATGCCCCCCCCCCCCCCCCTCTTGTGGTCCGAAAGCATTTATGCAAATATCTCTCTGACGGCACACTTATATATATATATATATAGATATATATATACACGAGGGACAAGAGCGGGGCGAGAGCTGTCCGGGCTGCATTGCTGCGCTTATCTTAAGAGGTGGCAGCCCGGATATCACGGCATGGGCAGTTGCGCAGAACAGTGACCGATAGCTTCCGACAAAGGCGTTTCTCGCCGACCTCAGCTTGTCCACGGTATGAAGGCGCCACAACTTGCGGAAAGCTACCGAAACCAAGGGATCAGGGGGGTATTCTGTAAGATTCCGCATTGTGGACTGTCCATTTCGGCCGTTGCTGATTGGATGCAGCTGTATGAGCAAAGAGCCAATAAGCAGCAGCCGAAATTGACAGTTCATTAGGTGGACTCTTACAGAATACACCCCCCCCACCCCCCTACACACACACAATACTGAAAATTTGTGTCGCGGCACGCGACCATGCGATTTGTTCACGAATAGTTGCCCCCATCAAACACGTTTCAAAAAGTAAAATGCCAGCTCGAAAAGTTTGCTTTCGGCGAAAGACTTTCTTTTCTTTAAAGGCGCTGGGTTCCCTTTTCTTTTATTGAAATGAAAGGAAAAGAGCGAGGTTCAGGGCCCATTACGACGGTGACGGCGCCTTCTTTTGATATTGGCGAGGAAGAGAAAGAAAATGACAGTATAGGTGGTGTGCTGCTTCAGGCTTTCTACAGCGCAAGTTCACCGCCTGTCACGACACTGCCCAGAAACGAGTGCTACTAGAGAAAGCTGCCAACCTGCGAACGGATTATACAGATCGTTATAGGTACTCTCTCTAGCGCGATATGTTCGCTAAGCCTTTACTGCACTCGATACACGAGAGGGAAACAAAAAATTTAATTATGGGGTTTTACGTGCCGAAACCACTTTCTGATTATGAGGCACGCCGTAGTGGAGGACTCCGGAAATTTAGACCACCTGGGGTTCTTTAACGTGCACCTAAATCTAAGTACATGGGTGTTTTCGCATTTCGCCCCCATCGAAATGCGGCCGCCGCGGCCAGGATTCGATCCCGCGACCTCGTGCTCAGCAGCCCAACACCATAGTCACTGAGCTACCACGGCGGGTACACATGAGAGGGACCTCCACGCTTATACTCAAGCAACTATGCCGTTGGGGTAAGCTTCAAGAAAAAAGTAAAACGTTACGGGTTGAGAATATCAGCGCAAAGACAGCTAAAGAAAACGAAATCACGATGTAGTCCGAGATATAAAGGAACTTATGATGATGTGAAATGTCCAAGAACGGGATGAGCTGAGTCCCAAAGGGATGAGGCTGCGATGTGGTGCAATATGTATAGGCGCACAGATAAGCGTAACATGCAGGTGAGATAATATGCGTTGACAGATAAAACGGTGAAAACGGGCTGTGCTGTAGAGAGCACACACAGGCGAGGATGACACACATATGAGATAATACGTGCATACAGGTACAGAAAGTGAAAGTGGGCTCTGCTGTACACGACGATATATTCAGCGCTGCGTGCAGTGCCAGAGAGCACATTCATTAGGGGCACAATGCATTATGTAAAATTGAGCAGGTTCGAAAGCTGAGTGAGTTGATTCGGTAACATATTTGTTGCAGCGCGAAAAGACGCAGACGAAGGCGAGAAACGAACGCTGCGACGTTTTTCGGACGAACTGCAGGATGAAGTTATTCGCCTTCATGTATCTGACCGCGGCTTCCTTATATTTTGTTTTCGTGTTTTGCAATTAGCCTATACTTTCTTTATTTTCAATGAAATCTTCACTTGAGAGTCAGAGCTCGTGCTTTGTTTCTTGTTCTTGCCTGCGTATATTTAGGCGCTGCAACAGATATGTAATATGCACCAGTGAAGTGCCTAGTACGTTTTGAGTATGTCTGTCCTCCACCCCCCTCCTCCCCTCCCTGCCTCCTTTTCAAAAAAAGAAAAAGAAACGCTCAAGCACATTAATGCTTTCCGCTGTACTACCTTCGATGACCATGGGACCGTCAGTTTGGCAAGTTAGAAAAAGTCGATTTTGATCAATCTCGTGACGTTGCCGCTCGAGACGCCGTACGGGCTTGGCATGCCCAGAACACTCGGGGAGCAGATGACGAATATCCCCATTGTCGTGGCCACAGTATAGCAAGACAGATACGTCACACGCTTGATGTGTTGCACAGGAAAGATTTGTAGGTGCTTTACCAAGGCCCATTTGCTGCGCTAATGTTTCGGTAGTCCTTGAAATCTAGCTTTAATACAAGGATCACTCAACATGAGGGCCTACTTCATGAAGAATCAATTGCGCTGTATGTGGTTTCTGAGAAACAAGAGACAGTCGTACACTATTCCACTTCAGCACGTTCAACGGCCGCCGCGTGTTCATTGGTGCTAGTGCCGTGTAAAGTGCCGCTTTTGCCAGTGACTTAGCTAATTGCCAATTCCACGGAAGGGCTCTTTTCACTTCTTCGTCATAGTTCTTTGTCACTCTATCAACTACGTGCCGAACTGCATGGACTGTTTGACACTGTAGAGAAACAATATTACTTACTGGACTGTCAGCAACCCACTGATGATCATATAATCAAGGTATCTTGCCAGTTCTACCAAGCAAAGTGACTTATGTTTCTCTGCAATATAAATTTCAGGCCACAAAGCTTGCAGTTGTGGTTTTTCTTCCGGGGCCCGACTTCAAAAGCGGTGGCAAAGACGAAATCAAACCAGGCTACGACTTTGGATCAAGAAACATCTTCGTGGTCGTCAACTACAGACTCGGTGTTTTCGGTAAGCCTGTAAGGTGCCACCACAGCGTTTCCGTGTGCTGAAGGTGGCGTTCATTCTTTGACGTTTTTGCTCCGCTCGTCGCTTTATCCCGTGCTTTGCACTTTCTTTTCCTCATTGAGTAAATGACCCATAGAGGGATCCAGTTTAATGACTGGTGCTGTAGAATTCACAGGCAGGTCAGTTGGTGCTTGTTCATACTGGAAAAGAAAAGCTGAAAGAAACGCAGATGAAGAAAGAAAAAGTGTTTCAACTTGTGTTATTCTATTCCTGACATTTACTTACCCGTGTTGCTTCGCGCTGTAGCATTTTAATGTAACAGCACTCAATAACACGATGTCAAAAGCGACGTTGAGAGGTCACGAAGGAATTGAAGTCCGAAGTAATGCAGGAAAGAAATGGCATATTCGTGCGACGTTTCGTAATGCAGAGGACTTCACTATCTTGTAATTTTGTTTAGTTCAGTTCTTTGGACTCCTTTGGGAGACGGCGATTCAGAACTATCTTTGGCTATCATTGTACTTTATTTGTTTTCTCTCTTATGCCGCAAGCGGAAGTATCAGAAAAAGGAGAACAACGTTTGAAGCATGTGTGGACAAAATTCGCCGAGAGTGAAATATGTGAAAAGTCCTGTAAATAAAGAATGTAGACTGACCACTTTCTCAAACAACATATAACCACATGGTACTCCATGTAAAACCCGTACGAATATATAATAAAAAGACTAGTGCGGGTCATGAAAGAACGTGATAAAAAAAAGTTTATCTAGCTTAAGGCACGAGGAATAACAATTGAGGTCAGACAGTTATGTAACGTGTAGAACAGAAAAATAGTGGTTCAGTAGAACACGAAAATGGTTACAATGCAAAGACCGACGCGTTCTAAAAAAGGCAGGCTACTAGCGAACTGATGAGACTGAGAAATTTTGAGGTTTATGATGAGCGCAAGTGTTGCAAAGCAGGAATAAATTTAAGACTTTGGGAAATGTGTTTGGGAAAGCTCTTTAGGAATTTTTTAGAATATTATAGCATAGTGACGCACATGACAGGTGAAATGGTGCAGCGAGATTGCGGCGATGTGGGAGCCAGATAAGTGCCGTCATAAAGCTTTTTTTATTCACTATCCCCACAATATGGGCGAAAATATAGCTACGCGGTGAAAAAGGAAGTGGAGTTTTTATTTAGGAAACCGACATCTGGAACGGGACCTGCGTGATGATTCTATGCCAATGATATTACTTTTCACGCTTCGTCAGGGTGCGAGAGGCGCTCCGCCCGCGTCACCACTCGGATCAACCATGTCTTGAATGGTAGACGATGAGAAATAAATAGAATCCACCGAACAGAATGTATGCATCATAGCGACCTAGGACGTCTTCAGGCAGACATTCTTAGCTTGCTGCTCTGTTCAGGGAGAAATGAAAAGGGAGGCGAAAGAGTTTTTTTTTAACTATCTGCAGCACTCTGTATGTGCCACTATATTCATCCGCGTTCCAAGCAAGACAAAGGTGCACATGAAGGTGAAGGCTTGAAGTGATCACACAGTGATTAAACAAATAAGATTTACACTCGGTCCAGCTGCACCCCTCGTTCGACCAGTGTTGGTCAATCCTTCAGCGTTGAGCGCAGGAAACCCGCGGGTGAGTGCCTGAGCAGATCAGACAGTAAGCCCTTCTTATTCGTCATTTCTAGGTTTCCTGAGCACAGAAGACGAGAACGGGAAGGGAAACATGGGACTCTGGGATCAGCAAATGGCGTTGCGGTTTGTCAAGTCCAA
The DNA here is from genome assembly GCF_038994185.2 of Dermacentor albipictus. Taxonomy (NCBI): domain Eukaryota; kingdom Metazoa; phylum Arthropoda; class Arachnida; order Ixodida; family Ixodidae; genus Dermacentor; species Dermacentor albipictus. Next base: position 401,573,661 of record NC_091821.1, read on the forward strand.
CATCGCTGCCTTCGGAGGGATCCCGGAGAAGGTGACACTCATGGGCTTTGGCGCCGGAGCAATGTCCGTGTCGTTCCACATTCTCAATGCTGCGTCGTCGGGTAAGTGAGCCCTAGTGTGATGCGCTGAACAAACAAACAAACAAACAAACAAACAAACAAACAAACAAACAAACAAACAAACAAACAAACAAACAAACAAACAGGCAGACAGACAGACAGACAGACAGAAAAACCTTATTGACACGTGCACTTATCTTTATCGGGCAACCACGTTTCGCCGCCTAACAAATGTAATCGCACAGCTTGGGACACGCCTGCATGTATCCGAAGTTTCTGGAAAGTTATCGATGCTTTTATCCGCTGTCTGTTGTCGCCGAACCTTGTGTTATCTGATTTCATCACCTGACGTGAATGGCGTAGAACTTTGTGGAAGGCACGCGGGTCTGGAACAGACGATTAGTCTGGAACATTCGACGACTGCTGTATAAAAGCCGACGCGCTTGACCCGCTGATCAGATTTCCGACGATCGCCGACCGTGTTCGCCGCTATCGTTACGCTATAAGTCTAGCCTGTTTTGGTGGGCACAGGTTCGCCCAATAAAAGCTAGTTTGTATTCCACCGTATTGCTGCTTTCTTCACCATCACTACCACGTGACATTATATAGGATGGCGCATGAGAGAGTGCCCGAGTCAGTGAGCTAGGGTGGTTGGTCGATTGGTCGTTTGAATGCATCAGCGATGCATAGTTTAATTATTTTATGGAATTTTACGGTCCCGCCTTCTGCCAGCACATTAATCATTGTCAAAACCATACATTTCTAGAGGGAAACATCAGCGAAATTTGCATGGCAGATATAGTAGTGGATGGCTCTCATTGAGGCAAGCATCGTGTTTTCGCGTCAAAACTACTCGTGGGGAACAATGATCACGTTCAGAGGTTCTTTAATGCAGCCAAATATTCCAAGAATGAAAATGACCTGCGATAAATCAAGAAGGCTTGAAGCCGTCCCATATGAGCGCATATACAGGGACAATCATGGATTGGGTTTTAGTTGGTAGTAATCAAAGAACACAATTTTGACTAGCTGTGTGCAAGATGCATGCCAACCTGCCGATGTGCTATTTTTCTATATCCGCACTGTAGATGACGACGATGGTGACGACGATCACGATCACGATGGCCTCAAAGACTGGCACAAACCGACTAAGTGGGATTGGCCTAGAACAGGCTGGTACACCCCTCTAGGGAAATGTCACATGTGCTTTGTTTGCACTTCGTTTTCATTTCTACAATGACCGAGAGTGAAGAATGTTCCGTGTGGAAATTGAAATGTCAACCCTTGTGACAACAGAACTTCGGTCGGCGTTCTGTTTGTTTCTGCTTCTGAGATGCCACAGTTTTTTGGACAAATGTGCAACGCTCAGGAGCCCTCTTGCGAACAGTGCATAATTGTATGTTTCCCATGGGGACCACGGAGGGAAGGACGTAGTTTGGGAAGTTTGGTGGCACTACCCTCTCCTTGCACTCACCCCCTCCCCACCCTCCCCACCGGGCAATGTGTTGCCTATGCGTTTTACGTGATTTCTGCGTTATATCCAGAACTAAGACGCCATAAATTACGAAAGAAAATGTTCTCTGTAGCCTACTTCCTTCGCGGGATTTTTGTCCTGGCCGGCAGTGCTAAAATTTCCCGCTTTTTCTTTCTTTCGTAGCTCTGTTTTCTCGGGCCATAATGTCGGGTGGCTCGGCCGCCAGCCCGGAAGCGACGATCACCAACGCGTGGAGGAACACCCGTCAATTGGGACGCGCCGTGGGCTGCGGCCAGGAGGACGGCGCATCGCTCATCGCCTGTCTCAGGGCCATCGACGCCGTCAAGCTCGTCGACAAGGCGCATCACGAACAGGTGCGGACGACCATTATGCGCCCAACGCTCTGTTGTGTGTGTAGCTGTGCCTGCAATGGGGAACAATGGGGAAGTCACGCACACTAAAAAAAAAATTATGGGGTTTTACGTGCAAAAACCACTTTTTGATTATGAGGCACGCCGTAGTGGGGGACTACGGAAATTTCAACCACGTGGGGTTCTTTAACGTGCACCTAAATCTAAGTAGTACACGGGTGTTTACGCATTTCGCCCCGATCGAAATGCGGCCGCCGCGACTTCGTGCATAGCAGCCCAACACCACACGTACTAAGCAACCACGGCGGGTCAAAGTCACACGCTAAACCATGCCCAGACACGCATGTCATTTCTTTAGAATGTAAAAAAAGCGACGCGAAAGGACGGAAGTAAGGAAAAGTGAGCAAAGAGAAACGTTCGAAATGACCGACATGGGAGCCAAGAGGCAGGCCTGAGAGGCAAGCCTGAAATGTTTTGACCATCGAATTCTTACACGGAACAGCACATATTATGGCCATGCTGCGATCCAGCTCCTACAATGTACGATCTACAAACAACTACACTGTTGCCGTAAAAAAGAAAAATAAGAAAAAAACAGGATATAACAAAAATTTTAGTGGTAATTTAGTGGTGAAGGCGAGCGAAATGTATTAGCATTACGTCGCAAATCTTTGAGGTCCCGGATACATGATTTAAACTGCCGTCGCCACAATGCAAAGTGTTGTTTAGTAGTTCACTCGGCGCACGTCCATCTTCTTCGTGGTTTGAAGCAAACCACAATCACGAGAGCGGTTTCCCACACAATTCACACGCATGCGCTTTTTCTCCTTTTCACTCTCCTAACGCGACCGCATTAAAATTGGTCCGGCTGTTTTGCCCTAAACATCGTTTAAATGCTTGTGTATCGACAACTGCCGTCCCTCTCATAAATTTTGGTGCATATTCTGCACTTGTGGAATAAATTCGCCAATTAAAAAAGTATATTAGTCTTCAGCATGGACGTAGTGCATTTAGGGAATGACTTTTTCAACATGCTTGATCTTCTATACCTTTTCTTTCTACTTGTTCCATTTCCTTGCAATTGACGTGAATTCGTGTAGCCGATGGAATGGGAGCACAATAAATGCTGGTGATGGTGGGTAACAGTTACGAAGATGGATAGCACAGGTCCTTCTCATCCATGTTCCAATTGTTTTCATGAAAATTGCTGGAACTTGAAGTTCGTTCATCATGACCGTCCTGCCTCCTCCTTTTTGCTCTCTCCAGATAAGATTTTGGCCTATCGTGGACGCGAACGTCACTAAGAATGCGTTCCTGCCAAACTACCCCCGGATGATGTTCTGCCAAGGTCGGTTCACGCCGAAGCCAACGATATACGGATACACGAAGAACGCCGGATCGCTTCGCTACTTTGGTGAGAGCAACATATGTTTTGTTTAGTTTTTCTCATTTGATGAAATCATGATTGTGACTTATTTCACCCTTGGGATAGGCTTAATTTCGGCCTCCGAATTTTCACGGGGTCTGGGCATACTGAACCTGGCCAGTGTAATGTGTAATCAAGCGTTTTGAATGCACGTATTTGTTTACTATCTGTGCACACATGGCATCGCATTTTACCTTTCAGAGAGGATAAACCGAGTGGAGAATCCAAAAAGCGTCGACCACATAGTGCAAACTTACCTGAACGAATTCTTCGACGATGAGGACTCACGTGTTGGCGTCACGGCAGCCGTGAGGTTCCAGTATTACAGGCCACGCAGCAATCTTTCCAACGCCACGCGGAACGCGATCAGTACCATCAACGTACGTAGTTTCGTCCCGCTTTCTTTCTTCTCAGTGCTTTCTACAAAAGCATTTGATTCAGGCTCAGCACGTATTGACCGGCAGACACCGTAACGTCCTGGAATTCAAAAGATTTCACTGTACGAAACATCTCGGAAAGTATTCTCTTCGTTGCTATTCTGACAGGATGCCGGGTAATCATAGCATTTCACCAGGAGACAATCGCCGCATTTGCAATACTGTGCCTCAGTTAGTGCACAGCATTGCATTAACTTTAACTCGTTGTCAACTCTGATGTCGCCTATTCATATATACGTAAAACTCAGATATGCTTTTTCTTGAGATACAACCTAACCAGATTTCAATGAAATGTGTTGCATTCGCTAAAAATTTAATTCGAGTGACCTTTGGAAGCGGAATTCTAATTTAGGACTTATATGTTTTTGTAGAAATTGCTGAACATTCATGTTTGAAAAAAGGAAATAGAGACAAAGAGTTTACACATCCGTAACTCTGCACCAGGAAGAGATATCGTAGTTCTGTAGAGTGCATCCGTTATAACATCCAGAACAGACAAATTTGATGCATTAATATATTTCTTACGAGAATTTGCTAGTATGTTTACAAGGGTATTGCAAAACTCCTACGCACACATTAGTTGTGTACTTATGAGCCATGCAAAATACATCAATTTTGTCCGCTTTAGATGTACTATTAGATGCGATGTATATAAGGGAGATATCATATTTCAATACTAAGTTCCACAGTTCAAAATTTGTTAGTCTCGTTTTGAAAAACGCTTCCAATTTTCGACAACCTTTATAAAAAAGTTGAGAGCCTAAATAAAAATTCCGCTTGCAATAGTCACCAAATTTTAACTTCTTTGAAATGCAGCCTACTTCATCAAATTTAGTGCAGTAGCTGCCGAGAAAAAAGATTTCTCCTTTCCCATGTACTTGTATAGGCGTCTTTGAGCTAAAACTCCATCTTAAGTTCAACTAGTATTTGTCTATTCGTGCTTGCAGCTCAAAGAAGACTAGAAAAAAATGATATACACAACAACATACGCGCAAATCTCTTCCTATGAATTTCTTATGACCGAAACAGCCTTTCTTGTGCCACAAACATGGACGCAACGTATCGTAATATGTGACGCAACATTTTTGTTGAAAAAAGAGAATGTGCCTTAGACCAGAAATCGTCCACTTTGTCCACTTTGTCCACTTTGTTCCACTTTGTTCCACTCTTAATCCCCTATTGTACTTTCAATCCACAAATTGTATCCACTTTGCTTGTGGTGGTGGTGGTGGTGATGGTGATGTTGAAGCAGGCGATTATGTGCTGACAAAAGCCACAGTAATGTGTTATAAAATAATCTGATCAGACGATGTACCGGTGTTATTGGGAAGCTGGCTATAATGGACATTGTTTACCATTATTCTCTCACTCTGTTCATGTAGGTTATAGATTTAGAGACATTTGTCCGGCTTGATTACCTTTGGCCCCTGCCCCTGCAGTGAGCTTTGTATATTGCTTACTGCAAATAAAACACTTACTACTACTACTACTATACTGCTACTCTTACTACTACTACTGCTACTAATACTACTACTACGACTACTACTACCTGCTTGTTAATTACTGGTCCTTTCACCAACCGGAATCGGATTAACTTTTCTTTTTACAATTTATTTTCTGTCAAACAGATGCTCACGGACTTTCTTGTTGGTGCTCCCATCGAAATGGCTCTGTCGGGTCACCTGCGGCTTCTACAGAGTACCTCGTATACGTCTCCAAACCCTGCTTTCTTGTACATATTCGGAATACCTAATGCTCCAAGGACTTTCGCTAACCTCCAGATGGGCTCCAGAGAGCTTTACGGTGAGGCACAACCTACCTTCTTTCTCACTCCTCCTTTTTCTTACGCTTGCATATGCCATATGGTCAAGCACGTTGACAGTGGTCTAGAAAGCTAGAGGACAAGAGCGGCGTTTTATTTAACATATCTATTTGATTATAGGTTGACATTTCTTTAGATACTTTACCCGACTAGGGCGTTCCAGCAATCATCACCGAAACGCCATACATTACCAGGAGCACCAGCCCCAATCAGCACCACGAAAATAACCCCCGTTGGGGGCTGAGTGGCTGTGGTGTTGTGCTGCTTAGCACGAGGTCGAGGGTTTAAATCCCGGTTGCTGCGGCAGGATTTCGATGGAGGCGAATTGCAAAAACGCTCGCTGTGCTTACATGTAGGGGCAGGTTAAAGGACCCCAGGCTGCTGGAATTAATCTGAAGCCGCCCCAAACGTGTTCCTCATGGCCGCAGTGTTGCGTTTGAACCGTAAACACACTCGACGAATGAATCATTCAAACTACGGTAACGTCGAAGTCCTCTCGAGCGTTTTACATCGCTTCACCTTCTCCGGGAAAAGCTAGAACGCGCTGCGATGCAAAGGGGGAGTGTCAGGAGGGCGGGGATTCCAGGATGGAATTGACGCGGCTTGTGGCTCGGCGCCTACCTACAACTGCAACATCAGTTAAGCACCCTTAATTCACCCTGATAATACATTTAGGCACACTTCTATTTCATTTGCGCACGTTACCGTGAAGTTGTTGCTGTGTGTACGTCGTGTGCGCGTCGTGGTAGATAAATGATTCCGGCCCTGACAACTTTCCGTCTGCATGTGGGCGCGTATTCATGAAGGCTGCTGAAAAAGTCCTACATTACCGCAGTTAGCTAATGCAAGAAGAGGGTATGCTTTCTGACGCAAGATTCAGCAAGGAAGCTTAATTACAGACGACTGTTAGGTATGCAGACCACAGTATGAAGAGTTTAGCGCCGGTCCTGCGTTCATTATTTCATCGCACTCAAAGTTACAATACTGTTTGCTTCACAAGTGTGGCCTAACTATTCCGGCGGCGTAAATTATTCAGCTCATCTGCAGTATTGGTGGATGACAAGATTCTTACCAGGCTCACATATGTGATTAACGCTGGTGACATCTCGATTTCCACACCCAGGGGCGACATACATGGACGACATGCTCTACACAGTCAACACTGAAGGGTTGGCGCTGACGACGGATACCGTGCGGGACCCTCTCATTGTTGGCTACATGACTACTTTCTTCATGGCTTTCATCAACGGACAGTGAGTTCAGTCGTGTCTTTGGCGCATGCAGGGTCGAGTGGTTTGAACGTGACGTGCCACCGTATTAACCCGAGTTAGGCGATGATCCGTCTTGAAAATACGCGGCACTGGAAAGGATGGGAAAATAATTACGGCGTTTAGGAACAGAGCAAGGCTTCTTGTTTTTCTTTCTTTCCTTGTTCCTTACTCTATTTTCTATTATTAGGTGATAAATATATTTTTAACACCATTGTTTCGCGGTTGCATGAATAGCCTCGCTAAAATATTACCGAACTAGGGTTATTCATAATTGTGAGGCTTGTTTGGTTGGAAATACTTTTTCAAGGAATGCTTCGAAAGAAATGACAAACACAGTCTGTACATACAGTCGGCTCTAGCAATATATTTCGACAAAAGACAATGTAAAGTTGCAATAAAAGCATTTTAATTCGTATTAACTAGGCGCACCCTGGTCATTGGGATGTTCATCCAACTTTTCTCGTGACAAATCCTTAACATTCACTCTGCCAACAAGCTTTGTTTTAACATGTTGTAATACATAATTACAAACACGTGCGGCATTTATTAGCCCATAATGAAATCTTTGTTAAATCGAGACCTGGCAACATAACACACTCTAACTGAGAAAACCTTGTTTAAAAAATTTATGAAGCTACATTTTCTGGCCGCTCATTTTGTCAAATGTTGCCCTTTCGCTCAGTTATCCTGGGTCAGAAATTGAATCAGATTTCGTGGTTTAGCCTTAATGATTTTGACAGGCGTGTTGTTTGCAACGCTCAACGTGCAGCGTGCGCAATCGCAATGTCCCATTATGAAATACTCTTTGTTTACCGACTGACCTGCTTCAGGTTTAGGATGCTATCCTGGTGTTAGTTATCCCGGTGAAGCAGAGAACTAATTACATCCTAAAAACATGTTTCACGGCTCTCACTTTACGCCTACTGTATAATCACCGTCAGCACCATAGTGCTAATCAGTAAACTCACTAGGTTTACGGCAATGCAAACCTTCATACTTCAGAACGCTCGTGTACCGTGCATCAGGTACCCATTAAAGAACACCAGATAGTCAAAATTTATCCGGAGCTCCCCAACAATGGCGTGCCTCAAAATCGGATCATGGTTTTCGCGCGTCAAACCCCAAAATTTATTTAAATTACTGAGCAGCGCCATCGTGGTACACCCTGCCGCGGCATTTACGCGCTCTGCTCTCAATGCCGGCTCGATTTGCGCTTCGTTAACGAACAATGCCCGCCACGCAGGGCCCCCGGTGGAATTCTGCAGCCCATCAACCCTGCTTTGCGCCAGTACACCAACATGTCGCTGACGTACCCTGGAGGCCTGTCCGACAGCGTGCCGTACCGTCCTCAGGAGATGGACTTCTGGAACTACTTCGTGCCCGACCTGCACCTGGAGCTGAACCGCACCAGTTGGGCATCGTACCACAACGCGCGCGAGGCGACCCACTTCAAGGCGGCCACCTGGGGAACCACCACGCTCGTCGTGCTGCTGGTGCTCATCATCGTCGGGCTGCTGGCAGCTTTCTTCGTCTACCGGAGACAGAAGCAGAGGTCGAGGAAGCTCAACTCTCGAGAGGGCGTCGAGTTTCGACCTGTGACGCAGGACGTGAAATTGTAGGGCCGCGGTTACCACTGTTCTCCGGCCGACGTACGTGGCTGCCCGACGAAATACTAAAGAGAAACATGCGTGCAATGAAATACTGTGGGGCAGGAGCGAAATTCCAACGAAATGGCCAGAGTGCCTCGACTAAGGCAATGCGTCGGCACCCAACTACCCTCACAGCTACTTTACCACCCTCATCTTTCATACTTTCTTTTCATACGAAGAAGTGAGCTCGTTTTCGCAAAGCCGTCGCCTTGGCTATTCACAGTCGATGCATTTAGCGACTTACGCTGTTTTCATAGTCGTGCTTAGCACACTTCACTGCCGTTCAGAGGCGGCACTCAGGCGCCCAGACCATAAGCGTAACGCCTGTGGGGCGCCGGTTTGAGATTGCTGGAACATTACCATTTTTTTAAATAGTATCTGTCTCGCACGCCAGCTTCGTCGAAAGTGTGACGGCTAACAGTTAATGCCACGATCGCCCTACTTCCAATCGGTCAAATGTCATGCAATTTTGCTGCGTGACTTTTTTCCCGCCTGAGTGGCGTAACGTGACGCCATCGCGCAGAAGGGCTGTGTTAGCGTCACACCTCGTCGGCCTGCACCTGACCCAGTCTTTTATGTAGACGTTGTCCGACGACCATGTTATAAATTTACGTCTTCCCATATCATCCTGTGCCCGCACAACAGACTGTTCCGCAGACAGTAGTTCCGTAGATCGGCCGACTTCGAAGAGCATCCGTACGACGGCCCTGGCGAGCAGACAGCGGAGCTGGACACATATTTTTATTACCTACCCCACACTCTTCGCGAATGCTAGCGGTAGACTGGTTTGAGAGTAGCGTCTACATGGATGTCGCTAAGAAAGGGCTGTTGACAGCGATGTATGTTGTTTTGTCCAAATTGGATGATGATGAGTATTCGTCTCCTCAAAAATGGTCTTTCTGGCAACGCAACAGCACCTGTTGCCAGACTTACAAGGAATTCTAGGACAAATTAGCGGAGTTTGACTGCTGATATCCGCATGTCAGGCATGCCTCAGCATTTTCCGTCCGCGTACGTCGTGGACTAGATGCTGCCAACAGCAATCAGTGACGTGTAGTCAAATGGTACTCCATCCGGCACGGAAATCAAGACTTCTCCCGTCGTGTGGATGGGATACTAATCCTCGTTGCAAAAGTTGTTACACTTTCGATGTGTTGAAAGAAGCTGGTAACGTCATCTACCTGGCTGTATTTCTGTGTCATACTTTCTTTCTTTGAATAATGATTGAATCAATCGAAACAATATCTAGTCATCCTCGATGTCATCATTCGTCGGTAGGTTGTGTTGATGCTTTGTGGCGAAATATATGATTACCGCTTGTTTACGATTGTCCCTAATGAAGCCTTTCTGTAGAGGTCGTGTTAGAGCTAGCAGTTTTTATTGCAAACGTCGAAGCGTTAGTGAGGAGTGATAAGAGTTTGTTGTTTAACGAGTGCCTTTGGCTGAATTACCGGCTCTCATAGCTAGTTATCATATTTTTGCATTCGAACTTTTGTTCAAATCCACCTGTGTGCCAGCTCTGAGAGCCAGCATAAATTTTCGCCGATTCATTACAATGTTGTTGGAACTATAGGCTGCCGTCCGTGTTTTTACGTCGATCATGTGTGTCCTCTTTTGAAAAATATGTTTTGCTGTCATCAAGCACATTTCGTTTATGTATTATAAGTGTTCTTGGTAGTGCTAATCTTCATGCTATTTTCCCCACGTTCAAGGTTTCGCTGAACATAGTATTTATATCATTTTACTTGTATATGACATACAGCCGTGTCACTTATAGCACTCACAAATTTAATGACATGGAATTCGCACTTGCGCACAAGAGGGAGCTTCAGCGCAGAAGCTTCTTCCTGTATAAGTGTTAAAATTAAATTATGGGGTTTTACGTGCCAAAACCACTTTCTGATTATGAGGCACGCCGTAGTGGAGGACTCCGGAAATTTCGACCACCTGGGGTTCTTTAACGTGCACCTAAATCTAAGCACACGGGTGTTTTCGCATTTCGCCCCCATCGAAATGCGGCCGCCGTGGCCGGGATTCGTCCTGTATAAGTGTAAATGAAGAAAGCAAGCCACATTTTAATGTTTGTTACACATGAAAGAGAAAATCAGAATCGACTGACTGCTGGGAGCAAATGCTTAATTTTAGGTTTCCAACTTGCAAAAGTTTATGGTGGTGAAAGAAAAAACTCTAAAAAGATGCCCTGTAAACTTTTAATTCTATTGATTCGGGAGGAATCAAAAACTACATTAGTGAACAGTATCAGTTAGGATTTCAAAAGTGGATAATATATACCTTTGATCGCACTGAAACGTGTCAATAATTTTTGGCACGAATTTCCCGAAGCCCATGTAAGCATGATATCGATTTCATGTAAGCTGTTTACTAATATATTTTATTTACTTGGTTCAGTCAATAGGCGCAGCTTGTAGAAATGTGATAGTATCTATATACCTATCGCACTTAGCGAAGTGCTATAGTTGTAAACTTGCTTCTGAAATTCTAATTTATCAATTTTTGTCAAGCTTCTTGCGAAATGTCGATGCCTTCAATCAAATCAATGCTTCCGACAGTCGGTTAGTTTAGCTTTATCTCCAAAATAATTGAAAACATCTGCTCAGCGGCTGCACAAGATAGAATTTCTGAATTTGAAATGAAGACGTCGAATGTGATTTCGACCCCTAGCTGTTGCTTTCTCTTGAATCCAACGATGTGCTTCTTCTGAACTTTCAGGATCGACAGTCGAATGTTATTGTCGTCGATTTATTCAATAAAAGGCCTCTCACAGGGTTGGGAAATTGTGGCACATACACGTGAGGCGTAGATCACGCGATGCAGATTGTGTGTGCACATTTATTACAGCAACGCATGCCACCGAAAGCAACTGCAAATTCAACCAAAGAGAACACATCTTCTCGAGTCGGCTACTTGGCCTTCCTACGAAGTGACGTCGTACGTGTGGCCTTTCGGGCCACATCTACGGCGTCTCCACTGCACAAATAACCAGCGGCAGCAGCACGAACTCGGGGATTCCTGCTAATGCTCCACGTGAAAAAAGAAAAAAAGAAAACACAAGGGAGAGAAAACAAAGAAAGCGGAGGCCATGGAGTTTACGTGAAACAGAGGTCGCCGCGTAAAAAAAAGGAAAAAAAAGAAGCTGAGGTGTACTTTTGGCTGCGATGCGGGAAAAGGCAGCTATAGGAAAACAGCTTCGCTTGCGGTTTCTCGGGCAACGCAATGGGAGAGAGTATCGTGGAGAGGGTAATTCGCGTTCTCGCCTCATTGCTTTACTACATTTAGTTTGCTTTCATCTCGCCTACTAATGAATCATTTTCCAAAATCTTTTGCAGCATGACGCTCTCTATAGGGTGGTACAACTTCTAACGTACAATCGAAATTTCCGGTGGCGCCTGGTGAGGGGCTTTTGAAAGAATGGAAGCTGAAAGCTTCATGGTTTGTTTTAGAATTTTTGCCCGTTGTCTTAGACAGACCCAGAATACCTACTGTGATTACATTCTCTACAGTCTATGGCATATAGTTTCGGCCAGGTCCAGCGTTTCTATGACCTAATACGAGTATTCCCAAACGACAGCCATTATTTTTGTGTGTGCGCGCGTTCATGATCGTAACGTCGTCCCAGAGCAATGCTTAATTAATTCTGCTCCGGTTCCCAATTGGCGGATGCTAATCTAAATTTAAATCCCTGCCAGCTTTGCTCTATTATGGCGTGTCTGCTCTTTTCTACTGAAAGTGAAGAGGGGATTGGCGGCTGGACCGCTCGCATCGTCTTCATAATAACCTGTAATCCTTGTGTAAGGTATTGCTTTCTTTTTCCTGCAGCGAATAATAAAGCGGTGTCAGATATAACAAATGACGTTTGTGTGGTCTTCTTAACTGCGATCCTTCTGCAGCGCATAGTTGCTGTATACAGCTAACTAGAATGACTAAATTTCATTTTTTTCCCACACCACTACACATTGCTGCAGACTGAATACAGTTCTTTATATTCGCCAACGGCTACTTTCAGCGCAGTCACTGCGCTTTCGACTTTCCGAATGGCGCAGATGACGGCCTCTAAAGCTTTGCCTCTGGCAGGGAAAAAAATGACGGGCTGAATTCACCGAGTTCTTTTCGTTCGCCACTTCCAACGGAACGCTCCCAATGCTGCGGACATCTTGGCTAATATCTCAAACGTCACGACTACCCAACCTTGGAAACAGGTCAGACTTGTACAACTTCCTTTAATGAGTACGGGCCTAGTTTTCCGTTCGACGTGTATACGTAGCACCCTCCCTTGAGCGACGCCTAGAACCCGGAGAGCGCCCGCCCGCATGAGAAGCAAATAAAGATGGCGCTTGGTCGTGGTACGCGAAGCCACGGCTCGCGGTTCTTTTCGGTGTCGATACGGGTCAGCTGACTTTCGCCTTCGGTACTGAGGCATAAGCCTGCATTTATATCAAGTCACGAGCAGTAAAGATTGTGGGGTTCTCACACCCACTCTTGGGACAAAGGAACAACAACACAGTATAGTGCAAACAATCACAAGGGCATTTATTGCACCTTTCATAGATCAATGCCTGCTAGCCGAGTTGATGTCCACAAAACATGCCGATGGGCGCGCGACAAATCTGGAAGTCCGACTCACCGCGACCGGATAACGAGCTAATATGTTCGCCCCATGCTGAATCCCAACGCCTGGTCGTTCGCGCGTACTGTCACGCGAACGGTGGCGCGTTCGAAGGCGGCCACGCGAGACGGTATCGCAGAGGCATGAATCGACGCACGCGCGGGACGTCCGCCGCACTCGCCGGTCCGCCGCCCAAGAGCAAGCGTGTTCTCCCTTGCGCCCAAGTAACCCCGCCGCAGCGCAACACTCGCGCCATCTCTCGTACTGCGCTTCAACCACTCCGACAACCGTGGGCGCCAGGCCACGCGGCGAAGCCGCACTGCAGGAGATGGAGCCATGCGGGAAAACAAGATCTCAGGGAACGCGTGACAGTCGCGCATCCGCACATCCCCCCACCCTTATATCACCACATATTCCTGCGAAACATGTTGCATAGTCTAACATCAACCCGTGCTTCGCGAACAAGATGGTACATGCAACAGTGACCGCGCCGAAGAAATGTCCGCACGCTGTCCATAGCATGCGAGCCGACATTGTCCCTGGGTACACCGCCGGCGTCCGCTGGTGACAGCAGCAGCGTTGCAGACTCGACGGCACAATTCCAGGCCAGGACTCTCCAATCCCACTCACACCGTAAGTGTGCCCATCAGCGACGCGCGCCTTTTAACGCGAAAGCGTTAAGGAGTCCGTGGCCAAAAAAATCTGTTGTCGTCGTTCGCCGCTACGGAAAAAAAAATTCGAGCCACACATACCCAGGCTGCTCATAAGACGCCAAGAATTCACTGAACTAATTGAATTTCTCAAGCTAATATACGTAGAAAAATCGTAAGCTACGACACACACACAACCTACAGACACGATAGCTCTCGGATTCTAATTTGAATATACGAGAAAACATAATTATGTCACGCGAGAACTCAAGCAAACTCCTTTTTTCAGCGTTTCTACAATGCACGGACCAGAGACGGCGTCCGCCATTTGAGCACGCCGACGCGCAAGAATCTCAGAGTCCACGGAACGGCGCGCTCGCTTCCTTGAACGGCGCATCACGGCTCATGCAAGAGGCCGCTTTTCTACAAGAAAGCCCGCCTTCGTGCATAGCGTTCACCGCGAGCGTTTGCCGGTAAAAATTACGGTTACACACGCTGCAGTTGCGGGGAAGCGTGAGAAGCAGACAGGGATCTTTGAATGCTATCGCGTTCTACTCTTAATAGCGAAGCTTAAGCGTCCTTCAAAGTTTACCAAGGGAGAAAAAGAAGGAATCATATGAATAATTTGCTAAAGGATATTATATCATGTGAGTTTACCTGCATAAACATGGTCACTTATGAGAAATTATACCAGGCTAGTGTCACGGCCTCATAAAAGATCCTTATTTTTTATTTTATACTAGACGCTTGAAATGAGAAGGCACGAGTTCTTAGAGCCAGCTGTTTCAAAATATCAAATGCATTACTCTGGCTAGAATTAAAAAAAAACAAGAACGAAATATCGGTGGGCACATAGATACACGAACACTTCACAAGCGCACGGAGTGTCTCAACGGACGCGTTCATTGGTGTGTTCATTCAGACGCGAATGGTGTAGAACTTTGTGGAAGACACGCGGGTCATAGCGGTTACTCTGTAACGTTCGACGACTGATGTATAAAAGCCGACGCGCTTGACCCCCTGGTCAGATTTTCGACGATGGCCGACCATGTTTGCCGCTTTCGTTGTGCTTTGAGTGTAGCCTGTGTTTGAGTTCACAGTTTCGCGCAGTCTCGCCATTCACAGTTTTGCTGCAGAAGTCTAAGCCGTTTGGCTTAGACTTCTGCAGACCAGCACGTATCCGTGTCTGTCCGTTCTCCACGAGGCTTGCCCGGACGTGTATCGCAACGACGCCTGCCCCTCCTGCGGGCAGACCTCCACTCTAGCGCACATGCTCTGGGAGTGCGGGTCGACATACCCCAAGTTTATCAAGGAGGTGACAAGGAAATTTATTCACCCGTAGGCACGCTTACAACTGTGGTAAAAACGAAAAGTACAATATGAAGTACATCACATGTAATACATCATACTTTATGTAAACAAAACAGATTAACAAATGAAATAATAAATGGTGTCTGCTTGACACTGGCTTTGCCACACACAGCAACAACAACAACAAAACTCATTACCGCATCCACGCAAAAGCCTTATTGTCGGCCTCGAATTTATGATAGGTACCCGGGGCACATACAGATACAGTCTGAACTCGGGCAACAGAATTGAGCATTATTCTGGCTGTAAAAAGACTTTGCCTCGGGAGACAGTTATGTACCGCGTAGACTAGCGGCGAAGAAACTCGGCTTCACCGAGTTCGAACAACTGTTCTTCAAGATGACCCCATATTATCACCCGTAGTTTCCGCATTCTGGGGTACATTGATCTATTTGTCTGCCGAGATCGTTCTGCGATGTTACGGCAGCACCACAAAACGTAGCTAACGCTGTAGTAGACGAGACTCGCAAACCGATCTCGGCGATGTGGTGGCCGCACGATGGATATTCCGAACATTCTTGCAACTAGCTTCCAGAAGGTGCGTGCTACAACGCAGTCCTTTACTACATGCGCGTTGGTCTCTGTTTATGCGCAATATATGCATTTATCATTCGCTACCATATGCCAGCGTTCAAGCCTGTCTCTTGTAGGTAGAATGCCCCACTGATATTGCCAATGAAAATCCTTCACTTGAGAGGGCAAATCAGGTGAAAGCACAGCTGTCCATGTTTGTGTAGTAGCTGTCCGTGGAGGTACAGCTGTCTCACACAACATTTCACAAAGCCTGGAAACTGGTGTCGCACGCCACTTTGTAATTCTTAGTTGTACAAGCTGGCTTTTCAAGCGCGCAGCCGCCGCATACTGCGGTGCTGGCGTTACTGCCGTCGGAAACAAGTTGCCTGTACTGTGCGGCATAAGCGTTCGACGGTAATGGCCCAGCCAGTAAAGGAGCCGTGGCCTACCAGAGTACTCATCATCATCAAGTAGATCACATGTACTCTTAGTGCACAACAGCCTACCGAATGTAACTATGCACGGCAAGCTCCATCCTCCACTGAATTTTCGCAGACGCAAAAATTGCTGCGCTACGTATTGCGACTTGTTTAGCCAGGACCATGAGAAAATAAGTGAGTTTACTACTCGAACTGTTGGTGACGGCGGGAGAGCTACCCTTGCAGTAAACCATAGTTTACTGCACAATACGTTCTTAATGAAGAAAGCCCTTTCTGCCAGCGGCAGTGGCGACGCCGTCACTGCTTCTGACTGTTCTTTAATGGAGCTGACAATTTCTCGCCACGTGTGAGGTGAAACAACACTTGTACAAAATTTGATACCTAGTATTTGCATATGCTCGGTCTGTTTAATGTGTCCTGGTAGCGTTATTTCGCCGCGACCTAAATTTAATGCTTCACATTTTCTCATATTTATTTTGCCCCCTGACATTGAAGCATATTGATTATAAGTACGAAATACCTCTACAAGACTGTCCCCATCCCGTAAAAACAAAGTGATGTCATCCGCATACGCAGATACTTTTATGCACCCGGATCCCGGCTCTCGCTAAACCGCCTTAACAACGGGTCAATCGCAAGCACAAACAATATGGGTGACAAAGGACAACCCTGCCGCACTCCCCTTGTCACATCAAACCTAGGTGTTAAAATGCTGTTTAGCAGTAGCTCAGCTGTTGTTCGCGAATACAACATCCGCAGGATGTCTACAAACTCTTCACGGAAGTTATAGCATCGTAAAACCTCAAATAAGTACTGGTGTTCCAAGCGGTCCAACGCTTTGGCTTGGTCCAAGCTTACTAATACCCCTGAAGCTTCACGCGCTGTTGTGTATTGTATGATATCACGTGTTAAGTTGAGAGATGAAAATATACTCCGACCCGGCACGGAACATGTTTGATGTACACTGACTATTTCCGGCAATAATATCTTCATGCGATTTACAAGAAGGGTTGTCAATATTTTATAGTCTCTGTTGAGCAGCGTTATAGGCCTCCAGGATGAGGGTTCTGCAAGGTAGGAGTCTGGCTTTGGCAAGATCATTACGCGGCCCCGATTAACCGATTTAGGAATACCTTCCCGTGCAAGAATTCCGTTAAGGAGCGACACTAAGGCAGTGCCTACTTCCTCCCAGCAAGATCGGTAAAATTCGACTGGTAAGCCATCTGGACCGGGTGTTGATCCGCTGTTCACAGATCGTATAACGTCAAAAATTTCTTGCAGATTTGTTGGAGACAATAAATTCTGGCCTTCTTTATCTTCTACTTGAGGTAGGTTAGCGCAAAAGTCTAAAATTTCTTCACTCAATAGCTCTACATTATAAATCTTTTCCGATGAAAATGCGTCTGAGAACCAGTTCCAAAAAATTCTTTCGATATCTCGCCTCGCACCACTCTCTGTGCCATAGTGGTACTCGCTTCTGCGTATAGCCCCGCTCTAGAAAGGCAAATCTTGGCTGTTCGGCGTGCCCGCGACCGGGCCGGTGGCAACTAGCCGGTTGCGCGACGAGTTCGCGTCCTCGCCGCACCTGCAATAATGTTTCGGCACTCACTCACTCACTTGCTACCACGTGACAATATATACATACATACATACATACATATATATATATATATATATATATATATATATATATATATATATATATATATATATATATATATATATATATATATATATATATATAAGGTTACAAATGGGGATTATACATACATACAGAGGGAGGTCCCATAGTCAACAGACTGTACAGGGGACCTCCCATTACAAATGAGTAGGATATATAAATATAAAGCAGCTATATGCAAACACAACAGACACGATATTAAATTAGTCACTAGCGTACGCTGTAAAATATTTAACAACATAAAGCACTTATTATTATAATGATGACGATCAAATTGTTATATTGAGGGCAAAATTTTACGAAGGTTTGATTTGAATGTGTAAAAATGAGAGAATACTTTATTTTACACGGTAATAAGTTCCAAAGTAGTGTGGCTGAAAAATTAGTAGTAAATTTACCATAATCAGTTCTAGGTTTTTTTAGTAAATAGCTGTTGGTAGAAGCGAAACGGGTAGACGTGGAATATGGATACCGGCTGGTAGTAATTATTGGGAATGGGAGCTTTCCGTTAACAGATTTATAAACAAGTTTTCCAAGTGAGTATTTATTTAGTTTCTGTAACGATAAAATGCCGTTAGATCTGAGCAATGGAGATGCTTCCGATGTGTAGCTGCTACGTGTAATGATGCGAATTGCTTGATTTTGGGTATGCTGTAGTGAAGATAAATGTGTGGGATACGTGTTTCCCCATGATGATATGCAATAATTAATATGCGTGTGAATAAAAGCGTACTAGAGGGAGATGAGTGTCTTCATATTAAAGAAATTTCGAACTTGAATTAATATTCTAATTCCATATGCTGCCTTCCTTGTATATATATATATATATATATATATATATATATATATATATATATATATATATATATATATATATATATATATATATATATATATATATATATATATATATATATATATATATATATATATATATATATGTAAAAGCAGACTTTGCAGTCATTAATCAAGAAGTCCGTGCAAGTTTAGTTATCTTTTGCTGCAACTTTGATAAGCGCAATGTCCAAGATAGCTGATATTTATTACGCAACTAAGTCGCTGATCGCACTAATGCGAATGCAACCCTTGGGCGCATACGAAGCAAGAAGCAAATCAACAGCAACAACAAAATGAAACAGCGTTGTACATCTCTCAAACGTCAGTGTAACAAAAAAAACGTCTATTCTCCGTGCCTAAGTTGCGAAAGGCATCATTTATCGCTGGGCAACGTATAACAGTGCAGATGAAGAGTATACCGATCCAGTTTATGCTGGTAAGAAACACTCTCGACCTCATACTATGCCTGATCTTTTATCAAAAAACCCAAAGCAATTTTAGAGCGTGGTTCATCTAACGAAAGCAGCAAGCTTTCAATCAACGATCGTTCTGGTGAACCGTTGCCATCGTCTGAATGTGCGTTGCTGTTAAGCATTATCTTTTCCACCCATTTTTCGTTGACACAAAAGTGCGCCGTGAATGCTGTTCGATGTTTCCTGTTATCTTTGAACCTGCTGGAATTATGAAGTTAATTCCTCGAAAAGCGCTTTACATACGACTTAACGCATAAATAAAAACGTAGCTGATCGGCGCTGGTGGCCGGTAATGGCTGGCTCGCAATTAGTTTATTATATCTTGTATTACCTGTAGACGATACATGATTTTTTTTTCAAGCTTAAGTTAGATAAAACGTGTATGCTAGGTGGACAACTGTATTGCGAAATTTAGGCTTTTTTTGCAAAGTATTAAGATTTAAAAAAGTACTGTAAAGTAATGTGCGTAGGTACCTTGAGAACATAGGTAAGTTATAAAAATTGGCATCTTGGCGGCCTACCGTTACGATTGGCTCCAAAGAGACGTGCACGGTGCTGTTCCCTACACCTGTAGTTCGATGTTTGTGGCATTTAGTTTAAGTGTAACTGTGCCTTTCCGTGGGTATACGTGTTTATATGTTGGTGCGTGAGGACTCGAACATTACTTACGTTGAAAACATGCTGTGTTTCCTTTCTTACATGTTATCGTCCCGGTGGAATTGTGCCGTGATTATGACTCAGTGTTCGTATCGTCTCTTGTCGAAATAAACTTTTTCTAAACACAGTTCGATGTTTAATAATTGTGATACGACTACTGTGCTCGCCCACTGCGGTTGCTCAGTGACTGTGCCGTTGGGCAGCTAAGGACGAGGTCGCGCGATCGAATCCCGGCTACGGCGGCCGCATGTCGTTGGGGGCGAAATAAGAAAACACCCGGGTACTTCGACGCACGCTAAAAAACCCAGATCAAAATTTCCGGAGTAAGATAGTGGTTTCGGCAGGTAAAACCCATAATATAATTTTTTTAACGATTACGATACTCCCTAATGCGAAAATTTAACGCAGCTCGATACGTGTTTTTATTTCGCGAGGTGTTGAGGCAAAGAACTTCAGACCGAAATCACTGAACCGACTGGCAGTGGGCCAGTGCCGCCAGCGCCTTCCCAGAGGGAGAAGCAGTATGGGAACGCTGCCAAGATGAGCGCCGTCATCAACGTGGTTACACCGAGGGACGCCGACGCTTCTAACATATCTTCATCATGTGGCGCTGACAACATTATTTCATAGTTTCGGACGCAGGCTTGCGCCATATTCCTCTCCCTTCGCGCACAAACCTTTTCAGAAGTCGCTTGCTGAATGAATCTTGCCAGCGGATTGGAAAATCTGGGCGGGGGGTCTGAATACATGTCCGGTAACAGACATAACGCTTTCAGCTATGGACCCACTTCGCTAAGAAACATTCCTTGCAAACTCATGGAGCATACTTTGTACTCGCATATCGGTAACTTTTTATAATACAATTCATTTTTTACAACTCAATATGGTTTCAGGCGTACATTTTCTGTGAAATACGGTTGCTTCTATTCACTGCTGTACTTGATAAACATTGTAAGGTCGACTGCGCTTTTTTTTTACTTTGCGAAGGCTTTTGTAAAGGTCAGTCAAGCTTTGCTGATCCTTAAATTCTTCTCACTCAATCTCGACAGTAAGGTACTAGCTTTGCTTGAATGCTTCCTAACAAACACCTTTCATTTCGTCAGAAACAACGGCTATGACTCATTTCAAATTAAGCTAGTGTCGGGAGTACCTCATGGTTCAGTTTCAGGCCAAGTTTTGCTTTTAATATATAATAACGATTTGTCTGTCTCTTCTGTAAATCTGTATGTCGACAACTGCGTGCTTTAAAGGTCACTCCTAACGATGAAAATAAAGGTGTCTTGCAGACGGACTCGAATTACATTAGAACTTGGTGCGATCAATGGTTCATGGATTTAAATTCTGAAAAAATGCGAACCAATGACTGTTTCCTGGCAATGCGAAACTTTTTCAATGTATAAACTAGGTGACAATGTAAATTGTGCACGTTTCATCATACCATTACTTGGGCGTTACTATTATCTTCAATCTAACATTGGATACTCAAATTAACTCAAATTGTTGTTATCATTACCAGTGCTACGATTTAACTTCTATAAAGTTCCACCCTCACACAAATTGCTTCTCTGCAAAACTCTCGTGAGCTAATAACAGAAATCTAATTAGGGTTGTCGAATTAATTAAAACTAACGCCACTCATTTCATTCTAATTACCAATGCGCATCAACTATAATAGCAATGAAACGCAGTATCGCTTTATCAAGACCATTACTGCGCCGTCAATTTTACGCGTCTGTTGCCTTTTTCACAACGTCTACAATCATTCGTCATTGTGTATCGAAGTTGTCATTCTTCCGACTTATCGCGCATCGCGGACTGATCATTAACACCAAGTTAGATGCGCTTTCTGAAACACAGACTTTTTCTCATTACTTGATACAACAAACACCTAAGGACTGAATCCAGCTTCCTGTCGACATGATGATGAGCTTAAACTCATTGGCCCATACACACTCAGGGGGATTGCCCAAGAGTCGGGCTGATTTTGTAGTTGTGTTAAGGGAATAGAATTAGTAAGCAAAAATTTTGACGAATAAAGTAAAGCGACTAAAATACAACACGTTTCAGTGAACAATTATTCTGATAGAACGCAGAATATATATATATATATATATATATATATATATATATATATATATATATTCATAAAGCAAATAATGAAAGAAGACTCGCCGTGGTTGCTCAGGGGCTATGGTGTTGGGCCACTGAGCACGAGGTTGCGGGATCGAATCCCGCCCACGGCGGCCGCATTCCGATGGGGGCGAAATGCGAAAAAACCGGTGTACTTTGATTTAGGTGCACGTTAAAGAACATCAGGTTATCGAAATTTCCGAAATCATCCACTACCTCATAATCAGAAAGCGGTTTTGGCACCTAAGACCAAATAATATTTAACAATGAAGGAAGAATGAAATTAATGATACAATTAAAATTGTATGTATTTGTCATCACACGTATTTTGTCGTTGTTTATCTACACGCCTTCGCTGTGATAATTCTGCGGGGTAATTTCGCATTTCTAAAGAAAGTAAAGGAAAATAAAAGCCCCATGGTGGCTGTTTGGTAACAAAAAGCCACCGAACTCATCTACCGATGAATGCCGGCGGTAATGCGTTCGCATTCAGTCAACATAGCGACACATATTATCTTCACCGTCGAAACGAGTTATGTGCGAGGCATGTATTGCAGCGGGACTCCTTGTTCGCGCTTCCCTAAGATCACTGGGCGCCATCAGCCGAAGCTGCCGCGAAGCCTGCGCTTGGCCTCCGAAATGCGCGGCGCGCCGATGCGTGCGAACGCTATCGAGCTGCGCCGCGCGGCAACCGGGCTCCTTTCTCGCGCTTCTTTCTGGACACGCTGCGCCATCTAGCGGCACTGCCGGCAAGTCCGCACGTGGCCTCCGAGATGAAAGGCGCAGCGCGTCAGTTCCCGTGAACGCCGAGACTTGTACCCTCGCTTGCCGAACACTCAGTGGCACCCACTCCTTGAGAAAATTTGGCGAGAGGTTCATTGGAGAGAGCGCACACCTACTGGTACGTACCTAGTGACCACTGAAGAGGGCCACTGAAGGCCAGCACAGACAAGTTCCAAGCCGGCGTCAAAGAGCTCCTTCGAAAAGTGGATCCTACCCAGTCCCGCATCTACCCATGTCGGCGCGAAAGAGGTGGTTTGAAGATCGACGCTTATGTACGCATTATAACGTACTCGCTGACCCAAGTTGGCCCGATGGTTGGTTTCGGACCCTGTTCCCTCAGCAGCAATTCAGGTAAATCTCAGGATATATGCTGTTAAGGGACGCCGGATTTGTGTAGTGGGTTTGCAGGTGTCTGAGCGTACACCACGTGACTAGGCGAGGGCTCAACAGCTGCTTCGCTGGCGCTTGGTCGCTCAGTCTCGCCATGGATGAAGGACGCGCGGGTGCGAGCGGGTCAACTCTCCACCGCAGATGCCAATAAAGACTTTGATGTCCAATAAAGCATTCAATGAAGCAAAACTGTGTCCAACTGTGCTTAACAGAGCTTTCGCTCGTGTAACAAGGTTCAAGCTCGTGTAACTAGGTTCAAGCCACGTTGAACCCCAGCTATAAATTGTTTTACTTAGAAGGGTTTTCCCGCCGCCTCACTCCAAGCTAAGTAGGCCGCAGGCGGTCATGCTCAGACTCTTTCAAACTGACTTCTACCCAAATCCAGCGTCCCTTAACAGCATACTTAACAGCATAAAAGCATACTTCAGCGGTTACGTAAGTATGACTTAAGGAGATTGGGATTAAAAACAGATTCGAATAGTTTGACGCTATCGGAGAGAACAGCAGTTTACGATAGGTAGCGAGGCACTGGAAGTGGTGAGTGAATACATCTACGTAGGGCAGATAGTGACCGCGGATCCGGATCATGACACTGAAATAATCAGAAGAAAAAGAATGGGCTAGGGTGCATTTGGCAGGCATTCCCGGATCATGCACAGCAGGTTGCCATTATCCCTCTAGAGAAAAGTGCATAACAGCTGTGTCTTACCAGTACTCACCTACGGGGCAGAAACTGGAGGCGTACGAAAAGAGTTCTACTTAAATTGAGGACGACGCAACGAGCTATGGAAAGAAAAATGATGGATGTAACGTTAAGGTGAATAAGGAGAGAGCCGATTGGGTGAGGGAACAAACACGAGTTAATTACATCTTATTTGAAATCAAGAAAAAGAAATGGGCATGGGCAGGGCATGTAATGAGGAGGGAAGATAACCGATGGTCATTAAGGGTTACGGACTGGATTCCAAGAGAAGGAAAGCGTAGCGGGGGCGGCAGAAAGGCGGGCGGATGAGATTAAGAAGTTTGCAAGGACAACATGGCCACAATTAGCATGTGACCGGGGTTGTTGGACAAGTCTCGGAGAGGCCTTTGCCCTGTAGTGGGCGTAGACTGGCTTATGAGGATGATAGGGCCCCCGATGTGATGAGGAACGCTGCCAGCGTCTTCGCTGACGTCGCA